>NC_052949.1:2501602-2801602 GCF_013358895.1 Oreochromis aureus
GGGGGGTTTGGCTGAACCACACCCTGTGCAGACTAAACAAGACCTCAGCACAGCTGAGAGGCAAAGCTGAGGGAGAATCACAGGCTTGTTGAGCTTGGTAGGAAGTGAATATTGTGCAAATGAAAGGCTTCCTCTCTGTTCCAGCTGCCAGCGGTCTTCATCGTCGTCCTCCTCGCTCCTGTGTTGACCAGCTGCACAAAGCTCATCCAGCCGAGGGACTGCAGCGACATCCGCCGCCAGAACAGAAGCCAAAGCAGCGGTGTGTACACCATCTATCCCCTTGGAGAAAGGTCTGCGGTCGAGGTACAGTCCACCCTCTCTGGGACTCTGGGTCCTGTTCATGTCCACGTCTTTAAGCAGCTAGTGTGACGGGTGTTTGTGTGCAGGTGTACTGTGACATGGACTCAGAAGGAGGAGGCTGGACGGTGAGTGCTTGTAACTAAAAAGTGTCAGCGCAGGAACATTTCAACAGGAGCACTGCTGTAAATCCAGATCTATGCTCCCTGAAACCAGATGTGTTTCTGCTGCCTCCTCCCTCAGGTGTTCCAGAGGAGGATGGATGGCACGGTGAACTTCTACAGACCCTGGGATGAGTACAAGATGGGCTTTGGTGACGCTGCTGGAGAGTACTGGCTCGGTGAGAGTTTTATTGGATGATCTGCAGCTCTGTACCAAACAGCACCCTGCATGTTTCTGACTGTGTGCTTGTGTGTGAATGTAGGTCTCAATGTGATCAACATTATGACATCCAAGCAAAAATGTGAGCTGCTGGTGGACATGGAGGACTTTGAAGGGAAGAAAGTGTTCGCTCGTTACTCTTCATTTAAGGTGGATGCTGAATGTGACGGATACAAACTGACTGTTACTGGATTCAAGGATGGAGGGGCAGGTGAGTGAAGTGACACAGGGTCAGTGTAGCATCTAAATAGAATAGAATAGAATAGAATAAGCATTTTATTGTCATTGTACATGTACAATGACACAAATGAACAGAAAAGATTAACAAAGAGGAGGAATGGGTAGAATGGAACAGGTGGTGGGCGGGGTTTGAGGGGTCGCCTGTGGTGGCTTCTCTGAGACAGGAGGATCTGGCAATGGCTTCCAGGGGTGTCAGAGGGCAGCCAATGATATTTTGGGCTGTGTTAATGACCCTCTGTGCAGCCTCCCTGTTCTCAGTCGTGGCCCCTGAGTACCAAACACCAGACAGGACGATATGCTGATGACACCCAACTCTATCTATCCATGAAGCCAGATAACACACACCAATGAGTAGAACTGCAGGAATGTCTTAAAGACATAAAGACCTGGATGGCCGCTAACTCTCTGCTCCTTAATTCAGATCAAACTGAGGTTATTGTACTCGGCCCTGAAAATCTTAGAAATATGGTATCTAAGCAGATTCTTACTCTGGATGGCATTACCTTGGCCTCCAGTAATGCTGTGAGGAACCTTGGAGTCATTTTTGACCAGGACATGTCCTTCAACGCACATATTAAACAAATATGTAAGGCTGCTTTATTCTGTTCGTACAACATCTCTAAAGTTAGAAATATCCTGTCTCAGAGTGACGCTGAAAAACTAGTTCATGCATTTATTACTTCCAGGCTGGACTACTGTAATTCATTATTATCAGGATGTCCTAAAACTCCCTGAAAAGTCTTCAGCTGATCCAAAATGCTGCAGCAAGAGTCCTGACAGGGACTAGAAAGAGAGACAGATTTCTCCTGTTTTGGCTTCCCTTCATTGGCTTCCTGTTAAATCTTGAATTAAATCCTGCTCCTCACATACAAGAAATTCTTATCTCAATGACCTCCTGCTTCGCCTCACATACTTGTTGTTCCTAGAGTATTTAAAAGTAGAATTTCAAGACTTTGTATGTGAGGTTGTCAGGACCATAAACACACCTGCAGTTAAACTAGTTGGCTTGTCTCATGTGCCTTCAGGGATAAATAAAGCTGGTATCAGCTACATACCAATGAAAATGACTTTACTGCGTGACGAAGTCTCCCAGTTCACATGAACAAACTGGAGTCTGTCAAGCACATATGGTACAGTACACATGCAGACCAGTGTGACTGGGATTAGTGGTGATGTTGTGATTATTCATCTGTGTTTCTGCAGGAGATGCCCTGCAGAGTTTTCACAGTGGACAGAAGTTCACTACATTTGACAAAGACCAGGACAACGCAGACGAAAACTGTGCCAAATCACATCTGGGTGCGTTCTGGTACAACGCCTGTCACTATGCAAACCCTAATGGGGTTTATCGTTGGGGGGTAGATGGTACTCTCTATGCTGTTGGTGTGGAGTGGAAACAATGGAAAGGTTATGACTACTCCCTGAAGACCATCAGCATGAAGATCCGTCCTGTGAAGTAAATCTGCAGAACATTTCATGTTGATCTCTCTTTTCTCTCCTTTATCATGTAATCCCAGAGAATCTTTAACTCAATGACGTAAATATTTGAGAACAGCAGTCAAGAGTGTGAGTGAGCAGCTGTCAAACAGCTGCAGGTGGAGTGAAATGATGGACGGAGACCAGTATGAGCTGATGTAGTTCACCTGTATCAGAGCAGCTGCAATGAACACGTTCCTCCTCTAGAGGTCTCTGCTGTGAGTCTCGGTCCCACTGAGTGCATGTGTGTGCTTTCAGGGGGACTCGGACTCCACGTTGAGCCTCACGCTGTGACATGATGTTACTGCTAGTTTAGGTTTGGATGTTGTCGGCTGTCTCAGAAGCTCTCGGTTGGTCCAGATGTTCCTCAGTCTGCAGCTCAGCACACTCAGATTTAACGTCTCACTGACTGTTTGGTGGCGGTCTGATAGCTGGTGTGAATCATTATCTGCTGTATCCTGATAATAAATGAGAAGCAAACAGCTGAGGTGTTCTCTTGGTCTTTGTGTGTTTCTGTCTGGATTCTCTCTGCTCACCAGTTTGAAGGACAGAGCCGCCCTCACACTACAGCTCCACCTGCTTCAGGGTGAAGACACTGATATTAATATTCAGTATTTCTATTCCTAAAGTTACACAACTGGATTTTACTTGTGAGAAGTTCATAGTGACCTTTTGTCTCAGACTTATTAATGGAAAAAAAAGCAGAGTGAGTGCATGTACAGCACATCCACAAAGTATTCACAGATGCTTGTTGTTCCAAAATGGAGTCAATTCACTAAGTTCTACCCACAATTTATTAAAATTAAAGCACAAACTATGACATGTACATAAGCATTCATAGCCTTTCAGAGGTGAGCTCAGGTGTTTCCACTGACCTGCGTCGATCTGTGGAAGCAACGCCCCAACACAGGAAGTGTTGTCCTGCCTCTGATCCTACAAGTATTACCCAGCAGGCAGTGCGGCACTCGGGTGGAGCCAATTCAATCAATTCAATTCAAGTTATTTACACAGCGCCAAATCAAAACAACAGTTGCCTCAAGGTGCTTTATATTGTACAGCAGACCCTACAATAATACATGCAGAGAAAACCCAACAATCATATGACCCCCTATGAGCAAGCACTTTGGTGACAGTGGGAAGGAAAAACTCCCTTTTAACAGGAAGAAGTCTGTTACCAGGCAGGTAGAGAGAAGGAAGATGGGACAAAACACTTGCTGAAGGATAGAATATACCAAAATAAACATCTGGTATATTTTCTGCTTTGTACTGTGAATAAAATTCGGCTCATGAGATCTGCAAACCACGACATTCTGTTTATTTACATTTTACAGCTTCTGTTTCAGAATTGGGGTTTTATGGAAGCTTGGATAAAACCATGTCTTGCTCGCTAAAACGACCACAGCTAATCGGCTCAGTCACATCCTGTTTCTGCAGCCAGAGCAGCTCCGGCTTTGCTCTTTTAAAGCTGCCTGGAATCATAGGGTTCATAGAAAGTGACATTTTCCTTGTTTTGCACTTTACCACAAGTCACCCTGAACAAAGCTCCCTATTAAATGTTTAAACTGTGATCAAAGTGGGTCACACCACTGAGGTCGCCTGACACCAGTGTTGGTCAAGTTACTTGAAAAAAGTAATCAGTAACTAATTACTGATTACTTCCCCCAAAAAGTAATCCCGTTACTTTACTGATTACTTATTTTCAAAAGTAATTAATTACCTAGTTACTTAGTTACTTTTTAAAAACATGATTTACAACCTGAATAGGTGATAAAGCGATAGATCTTTCAGCCCAATTCTACTTTTTCTGCATAATCCATCATACAAAATGTAATCAAATGGAAAAGTCTCTTTTTAAAACTTGGTTTTATTAGTTTTAATCTTTTAACTTTATGCATCAAACAAAAATTAAATTATATGCAACATTCTCTGACTGGAAGAAATTTGTTTAACATTTAAACCTATTTTCTGCACATTCCAGCACATAAAATAAAATATTTTTTGTGATTACACTCAGACTTTCAAATAAATGCAAGTGAAACACAGCAGAAAATAAATAAAATCAAAGACTAGCGGTCCTGTTGCTCTATTTTCACCTGTATAGCAGGCGGATGTTTGCCCTGGTGCAGGTGTGCCGCAGCGGTCAGTGGAAGAATCCGCGAGTTTCTCTGTGAATTTCCCGTGGCAGCGCACTCGGTGTTTGCTCGGAAGTTAAGGGGTTTTTTCACTGTAAAAAGAAGTTTTCTTCCCATGCAGTGAACAGTGGACACTAATGTTTTTGTCACTTTTTACGGAATCAAACTCAAAGTAAGGTCAGTACTTCCACGCTTTAAACGCTGCACGCTCATACTCTCTCTGCACTCGATATATTATCCATTGTTGATCTGCACACAGCTGTTGACACGAACATCGCACTCGCTTACGTCATTGTCATGAGACAAAAAAAAAATCACGGTTTTAGTAACGCAGTAACGCAGCGTGCTTACGGGAAAGTAACAGTAATCTAATTACCGTTTTTGCAATAGTAATCCCTTACTTTACTCGTTACTTGAAAAAAGTAATCGGATAACGCGTTACTGCCCATCTCTGCCTAACACCAGACCGAAGTGTAGACCCGTTAAACAACGTTAGCGTAGCCACTTAAATCAGTTTAAATGCAGACTATTTTTCCCTCCAATTATTCAACCACAATATACGCACCTGAATGTAAAATCATTATGGGACTGACGAGTAACCATGACAACATATTGGCTTTGCACCAGCCAGCTTTTTAAAGCTGCTGTTGGACAGGCATTCAAAAATTCACCAGCCTGTGCCCTTCCCAACAAAACAACATAGATTTTATACATTCCTATATTTTGTCCCCCAACGATTCTCCACCTTGTGGCCAAGTTTTCATGCACTCAGGCACTCTTTGGAAGGTTTAAACCAACCAACAGGCTTGTCTCTCGTCTCTCCAAGCACATTTTCTTTATTCTGACTGGCATTTGCTTTTTGTACTGAACAGGTTTTTAATAATGACTCAGAAAACAAAACCTGAAAGGGTCGAGACTCTGCAGGAGACTCGTGCCCCTCCTCACTTATCACACCTGTGGCAATGAGTGAGGAAGGAGAAACTATTCAGAGCTCTCCTCTTACATATTCTATTTTTGACTTGCTAGCAGGGGACACAAAATTGCCACTGCTTGGGGGAGGAAATTGAAGTCAACTTGACAATTTCGAGGAATGAGAAAGATGCTAAACATTTCTGAATATTTGACTTTTGTCATTCTGTGAGGCACAATCATCCATTTCGCTCAAACATCCACAACGCGTCACGCATTGTTCTTCCTTTGAAATATTTCACACTTGATCTTAAGTGTCTGTGTTCAGTTTTTCATGATTGCCATTCTTCAGCAGTTTCTTTTTCAGTTCAACACGCCTCAAAGCAAAGCAAGCTTCCCCCCGGTGTTTCTCAGCACGCCATGCCTGTAAATATTGATTAGAGGCACCCAGCAGCGGCTCGCTTCCTGTTTCATGGCTATGGATTAATTACAGGAAGAAGCCCACAGGCTGCAAATATTCATTAGTTTATAAGACAAAAGTTTTAATTAAAACACAGAGATGATAAGAGTCTGTCCTGATAGACGTCACCTTCAAAATATTCCAGGACATCTTTGGTGTCTGTGGGATCGTTGGAGCTTTCTTAACAAAAGCAAACTGAGAGGAAACTGCAGGACGCCTCCACGCGAACACACCTGACCGCTAGAAGGAGCAGCCTCGAATTATTTTAACTCATCTGTTCATCTTTTCTGTAAGGACTCCATTGTTATAATTATTATGTCAGTGTGATGGGAGTTAACCCCACCATCAGGTGATGTGTCACACTTTAGAGTGACCCCAATGAAGCTTATCGTTTTTCCAAACACTTCACAGGCAGTTTAGATCCTCTTTGTTTGAGGGCACAAGAAAAGGAAACTTTAGAAATCCATAGTCATACGCTTCTACTCTGACATGTGATCATCAGTCACCTTGACATTGAGCGTTGTCATAATATTTTCGAGTTAAACCCAACGATGCTCGTATGTGTGGATGTTTGTCTATATTTTGAGACACACAGTGGGCAGGAGTGAAAGAACAGGATGCACCGGAGACCGATAATCCGCTGTGGTAACCTCCGAAGGGGGCAAACAAAAGAAGATTATGATTTGGGGATAAGTTCACTTATCTTTGCATTTCATCCAAATTGCAAATGTACAAAGTGCTATACAAATAAAATGATTATCTTATTAAAAATGGCAAATATGACCTTTTGAAAGGTTTTAAAAATCTGGCATTTGGTCTTCCATTTGCAGACTGCATACACATGAGCTTACGGTCTCAATATAGAATTTGATATATAATTTAGCTAAAAAAATTAAATAGGATCAATGTCAGAGGGCCGAGTTAGATGAACGTGTTTATTTTGAGTGCACATGAACTTAACAGTGTGCTGTAGAGTTCCCAATAATTCAAACACACACTATACAACCTTAGTTTGGAAGAAAGCATAAAGGTTCCTCTAACTGTGCAGTGTATGGGGCACAAAAGCATATTCATGTCCTGTTTCTAATAATCATTCTAAATATTCAAGATGGCGGCGCGTGTAGACGCAGCGACCTCACGCTCTCCTGAAAATGCGGTGTTTTGTTCGTCAAGTAAGTGTCTTTCTGCAAGTGTTTTTCGTCAGTCCACGTCGGAATATGTGTACAGTCGTCAGGCTCTCTTACACATTCGGAGAAGCAAGATTTGCCAAGTTTTGAACACGAACGTTGAGATGCTAAGGGAGATAGGACTTCTGCGGCAGCCTGCTAGCTGGCCTAGCAACTCACCGGACTCGCCTGCTACCCCTCCCCGGGCAAGGAGGCGTCGAAGGCGGTGCGCTAGGACAAGGAAGCGGGGCAAGCGCGGAGGTGTCCGAGTCAGGCTCGAGGCTAAGCCAACTCGCCCAGCCATACCATCGATCCTCTTGGCCAACGTACGATCTCTGGACAATAAAATGGATAACATTCGACTTCTGAGATCAGCGAATCGCAGAGTAAGTGACTGTTGTGTGCTAGTTTTCACTGAGACATGGCTTAATGACACCATACAACTGGAGCAGCTAGCATGCTACAGAGCCGACAGGGCTCTCGTAGACGGAGGCAAGACCCGAGGTGGCGGGGTCTGTGTTTACATCCGTGACGAATGGTGTCGTGATGCCACTGTAGTACACAAACACTGCTCATCATTGGCGGAGTTCATGATCGTGAAGTGTCGCCCTTTCTACTTGCCCAGGGAGATAAGTTCGATCCTGTTGGTCGCTACTTATATACCTCCATCTAGCAACAACAGCGATAGAAATGCGGCGCTGAACGAACTGTATCAGGCCATCAGTGAGCAACAAACAACACACCCAGACAGTTTCATCATCCTCGCAGGAGACTTTAATCATGCTGACCTTAAAACTGTTCTCCCAAAGTTTCATCAGCATGTACATTTTCCAACAAGGGAGACAACACATTGGACCTGGTCTACACACAGGAAAAAGGAGCATACAAAGCCATCCCCCTCCCCCACATCGGCACCTCTGATCACCTCACTGTTATGCTAATGCCAGCATACAGACAGAGAGTGAAAGTCACCAAACCTGTTATGAAAGAGGTAAGAGTGTGGCCACAGGAGGCCACCTCTGCTCTTCAAGACTGCTTTGGGTCAACTGATTGGGATATATTCAAGGAAGCAGCCACCTACAATAACATCATAGACATTGAGGAGTACACAGACACGGTGAGCTCATACATCACCAAATGCATTGATGATGTTACACAAATGAAAAGTATCACAACTCGAGCCAACCGGAAGCCATGGCTAACAGGAGATGTCCACAGGCTGCTGAAGGCCAGAGACAAGGCCTTCAGAGCTGGGGATGAAATAGGCCTGAGAACAGCGAGAGCCAACCTGTCCCGTGGCATCAGGAAAGCGAAACAGGACTACACACACAAGATAACCTCCCACTTCAATGATAGCAAGGACGCACGAAGCCTATGGCAAGGCATCCAGGCTATTACAGACTACAAGCCTGCAGCGCTGTAGCTGTGAGAGCGACACCACTCTGCTCAACAACCTGAACAGCTTCTTTGCACGATTTGAAGCACAGAACAACACACGCCCACAGAAAACACCACCACCTCCACCACGACCAGCCTCTGTGCCTGTCTGCTGCCAGCGTGAAGAGGACACTCATCACCATCAACGCCCGGAAAGCAGCGGGTCCAGATAACATCCCTGGTAGTGTGCTGAAAGACTGCGCAGAGGAGCTGAAGGATGTCTTCACAGACATCTTTAACATCTCCCTGAGGCAAGCCACTGTCCCATCATGCTTCAAGACTGCCACCATCATACCTGTGCCAAAGAAACCATCCCCAGCCTGTTTCAACGACTACCGCCCGTGGCACTGACACCCATTATCATGAAGTGCTTTGAGCGACTAGTCATGTCACACATCAAATCCACCCTGCCTCCCACCCTGGACCCATACCAGTTTGCATACAGAGCGAAACGATCCACAGAAGATGCAATCTGCTCTGCCCTCCACCCAGCCCTAACTCACCTGGACAAGAAAGACTCATATGTGAGAATGCTATTCATAGACTTCAGCTCAGCATTCAACACCATAATACCACAACAACTCATCTGTAAACTGGACAGACTGGGCCTCAGCACCTCCCTCTGCAACTGGCTGCTGGATTTCCTCAGCCAGAGGCCTCAAGCGGTGCGTGTGGGCAACAAGGTCTCAAACAGCATCACCCTGAGCACGGGGGCTCCACAAGGCTGTGTGCTCAGTCCTCTGCTCTTCACCCTGCTGACACATGACTGCACACCAACCTACAGCTCCAACCACCTTGTGAAGTTTGCGGACGACACAACGCTGGTGGGGCTCATCACCAAGGCGATGAGACCCACTACAGGAAAGAGGTTGAGCTCCTGACCACGGGGTGCAGAGACAACAACCTCCTGCTAAATGTTAGCAAGACCAAGGAGGTTATTGTCAACTTCAGAGAGACCACACCTGTCACCCCCCATTGACCATCGACGGCGCTGCGGTGGAGAGGGTGAGCAGCACCAAGTTCCTGGGGGTGCACATCAGTGAGGACCTCTCCTGGACCACCAGAAAGCACAACAGCGCCTCTACTTCCTGCGCAAACTCAAGCGGGCAAGTGCTCCACCACCCATCCTGACCACATTCTACAGAGGAACCATTGAAAGCATCCTTTCCAGCTGCATCACTGTGTGGGGCGGTAGCTGCACTGACTATAACAGAAAAGCTCTACAGCGCATTGTGAGAACAGCTGAGAGGATAGTTGGTGTACCACTCCCCTCCCTGCAAGACATCTACACCACCCGCCTTACCCGCAAAGCCATCACAATTGTCAACGATGCAACCCACCCGCGCACTGTCTGTTCAGCCTCCTGCCCTCCGGAAAAGATACAGAAGTCTCCGCTCCCGCACTACCAGGCTCACCAACAGCTTCATCCACCAGGCTGTGAGACTGCTGAACTCTCTCCCCTCCCGGCTCCAGGCCAGCAGAACCACCAGACTGGCAGGAGTATAGGAAGACAGACAGACTGGACCCCCCCCCCCCACACACACACTCCACAACAAGGAAACACTCTCCACATTCCTGACTGGAAACGACTACCTCTGCATTACAATTGCACACACCTGCTGCTATATATTTTTAGTATTTTCTTTAGCACTATTTATATTATTTATATTACTATTACTGCTGCTACAGTCTTATGCTGCATTAAAACAAAAACACTTACCAACCACAACCTGGGACTACGTCAAGTAGACAAGTACACTACTTTCCAGGGCGCACTGTGGAACACTTTATTATATGTTATGTGTAGGTCCTGTCTTGTTACATCCTGTATGTACCTAAATGTTGTGCATCTGCACTTTATTGTTGTCTATGTCTACGCATGGGACAGTGTGAAACGTAATTTCAATTCCTTTGTATGGCAAGTACATCTGAAGAAATTGACAAATAAAACTGACTTTGACTTTGATATTACATGAAAATATTCCTAACTAAAAAAAAGTAAAGTCACAGGCAAAGGTGGGAATTCTTTGAATATTTAGGATGCGTAGTGACAGACAGAAAATCTGGAGTTGTGCCCCATACACCGCACAGTTACATGAAATCTGGTTTTATTGATGTTTGAACAACAACCCAGATCAAGAACAGTGACTGGGAGTCTCAATCACAGCTGCCCAGAAATATACAACAGCACAACTAATAAAAAATACTTTAAAGTAAAATGATGCCGTAGTAATTTTAAATATTTATGAGGCTTATTTACCTTTGCGGGGCATTAAAATTTAAGTTAAAGAAGGAAAGAAACTTGCGAAGCACACAAAAACAGTGCTGTCACATCTAATGTCCTTTATTCTGAAACTCTGACCCATCAGTGGACAAACAGCATCTGACCCGTTCGTAGCTGGCAGAAAGTCTCGTGGAAGTTCCTGCCTTTATTATAACACGATTTATTAAAATGTAAATGTTTTCTTTCCCTCACAGAGGACCCGAGGAAATCCCTCCCCAGCAAATTTAATTGAAAGCACCACGTCTGACTCTGCTGCTTAAGCCCAACTTCTTTCTCCAGCCTTGTGACGTGTGGAAATGCCTTGATGTGTGTTTTGTACACTTGCATTTGCCGCCACGCACCCGTTTGTGCATACAGAGCACCCGTGAACACTAATGAAGCAGATTCCCTGAACCGTGATGGTAAAATCAAATCCCAAAAAAGAAAAAAATGGACACATCTGTGATGTAGTGGGAGGCGTTTCCCTGACAGCTCAGTTCATTTATCACAAGACTGGTGGAGAGGACGTTTTAATTACCTACACACATCATGAAGAGGCAAAGAGGAAAAATGGGGAAATTTGGGAGGGACGAAGGATGAAATGGAGAAAAAGAGAGTGATGGGAAAGAAGGCGGAGGGATAGAAGGATAAAAGAAAGAGGAGAGCTGGTGGTCTGTGTGTTTGTGAGGAGGGATAATTGAGCCTTTTCATCCACATTGCCAATGACAGGTGTGACATTTAGCATTGGAGCACACACTCTTCCTTCTATGTGTGTGTGTACAAGTGCTTTCTCCTCTATATTCAATATCCATAAAACACACACACAAACACACACACACCTGCTCCAACCTTTTATTCTGCTAACTAATGGGCAGGAAGCTAAGATGTGTGTGTGTGTGTGTGTGTTTCTCTGCCACACACAAACTCCTGTTTACCATGGTTACAGGGACCTGATTTGACCAGAAAGACCACTTCCATCGATGCACGGAGAACTTTTAATTCAGTCGTGTCATTTAAACCCTTCAAAGCTTCAAATATTCTATTAGCTCGCTCTTGTTCTGAACAGTGTGAAGTCGGCTCACAGTGGGAGGTTCTCCATCGCAGCTAAGCCGAGCTCTGGGCTTGAAATAGATCTGTCAGCGCGGTCTGTAAGATCTGCGTTGAGTTAGCGGCTGCTTGACGAGATGCTTAAAGTTCACTTTGGAGTTGAAGTTAGTGTCTTTTTTCTTTTTTTTTAAATAAATATACTTTTGCAGACTAAGGAAGTGTGCACGCAGGAAAAGACAAGCGGCCATGTCCCAACCTGGGAGCGCAGACTGTCAGTTGAAATAAAGATGTTAGCGTCAGATGAATTAAACTTTAAAGCAATGCAGTTGAGGTGACTACAAATGAAATATGCATTCTTTCTAATGGCCAGCAGGGGGTAACGCCGCTGGCTGCATAGGAGGGTCTGACCTTGTAAACACTTTTCTGGTCTCAGTTTCTTGTTTTGAGATGCTACATTTGACACTTTATGCCCCCTCTTAGTGTTTACAAGTGCATAATGCACAAGTCTGTATAAATGAAAGAAAAGAACAGGAACAAAGTGATGATGACTCTTGCATTCATGCAGCTCTTCCCTGGGTGTTGTCTTTAGCCTCTCAACATCTCTGCAGACTACCTGCACATCCACAGGTCTCATACTAACGAGCACGACGTATAATTTAACTGCTGGGGTTCTCCTAGTGATCAGAATACGATGGTGGTGCACGGAGCGTATAAAATGCAAATGTGGAGCTCCTGAACGCCCCTCGCTGCTTAGCTGCTGCTCCCCTGCCAAGGTGCTATGTAAATGAAGCCAATCAGAGGGCCTGGGAGCAACTTTACAGCCAGTATCGCAAACCTATCAGATCCCATCCGAGGCCTAAGGCACGAGGGTGACAGTGCAGTGATGGCAGGAATAAAAAACATCAGGCACATTCCACATATTAAGCTTTTATTTTTTTCAATGAAGACTTGGTCGGCCTTCATTATGATGTATGTTGATAGCAGCTGTCAGCTTGGCTGTCACTACAGCTGGATACTATTTATCACTCCAACCACGAGCAGAGCGAGGGCGAAGCCATCTAAATGAAATCTACCAACTACATTATTCATGCAAAACAGTTTACCGCGTTTCTCTGTTGGCATTAATCTTTGTGACAAAAATGGAAAGCGTGTATTGTTGTAAATATCATCGAGCTGATGAAATAGGTCGCGTGAGAATGGAGTCTTCAAAGAGAAATTACGGCTGTGGAGCTGGTCGTTTCCAGCGAGATGACCACTGACTCAGTTTACCTGTTCTTTTTATTTACCTCTTCATCAAAGCTGTCAGCTGAACAACTCAAAAGTATCAAAGATCTCAAAGTAACGGTGGAACCGTTCGAGGTAAAAGTGGCTCCCAGGTTGGAAGACGGTACATTTTCTAAATCGAGTCGTTGGGGATGAACTTATTTCCAAGGTTGAATTTCTGACACGGAATTAATCAGCATTTGACTTTAATTCGCTGTGTTCGAGATAATGAAAGAACATGACATCAATTTTTTTAATCTCATCTGCACAAATTAGGCGTTTGTATCTCATTTGGGGTCTTTATCATCTTATCGCTTTGTCTTCATCTTCATCTCTGTGGAAATAAACTGGGGGGACTTGTAACAGCTGATAATGAGCTTAAATAAGCATCAGATAATACAGCCTGACAAAACAGGATAAGAATATTCTTCTGAGTGGAAAAAAAGATAGTTTGTGAAATTTACAGATGATTTCATAAGCTGCGCTTCAAAGTTTGCTGAAAGTAATTTTGATCGTCGGCCTCTCGAGCACAAAGAAAAGCTCAAATGAGGACTGAAACTTTCCCAATATTTAGTATTTCATGAGCGCTCTGTTGCTTCCCATTGGTTCAGCTGTGTGTGTGTGTGTGTGTGTGTGTGTGTGTGTGTGTGTTCCTATCCATCTGTGGACTGTGTGATGGGAGATGCAAAGCGGGGACCGTTTTCCAGCCCCATGTTGGTCGTGCTTTAAATACCATTAAAATCATGTGACGCCCTCCGGTGAAGTTAGTGAGCGGTTGAGTGTTCAAGTTCACGCTCAGCAGCGCCTCCACAGGCCAACGACGGTATTTCAAGCACCAAATCCACTGTTTAAACACAAGTTGCTTCAGGGAGTCTGGGCTATTTAACAGAATATTAACTGAAAAAACCCATCAGCCTTTTAAGGCTCAACTGTTGTATATCCTCTATCTTGTTTCACACTTCAGATTACACAGAAACCTCACAAATCCACTTTGTAGCCTTTAGAAATGCTTTAATTTTTCATGGCACAGATTCAACCAGGTGCTGGAAATGTTCCTCACAGCTGCTGCAGACGCTTTCCTGTTCAGGTTGAGATTAGGGGATTGGGGGTCATTTTTGTTCAGCTTTGTGACACAGAGTATTATATTATTGGAAGCAGGCATCAGAAGATAGCACACTGTGGACATAAAGGGACGGACACGGTCAGCAACAACACTCAGGTAGGCTGTGGCTTTTAAATGATGGTCATGGTTGGATGTATTCACACTTTAATATAGTTTATGACAAAATCTGACCCTGCCATCCAAATGTGGCAGCTATTGAGACTCAGACCTGACAATCAATCTTCTTTTGTCCAGTTTTTGTGAGTCTGTGCAAACTGCAGCCTCAGTTTCCTGTTCTTAGCTGACAGCACCCAGTGTGGTCTTCTGCTGCTGTAGCCCATCTGCTTCAGGGTTTGATGTGTTGTGTGTTCAGAGATGCTCTTCTGCACAGCTTGGTTGCAACAACAAGTTACTTGAGTTCCTGTTGCCTTCCTATGAACTCGAGGACATTCTCCTCTGCCCTATGGTCTAAACAAGACTTATTTGCCCAGAGAACTGCTGCTCACTTGATAGTTTCTCTTTCTCACGTAAATCACCTTTCTTCTGCATTCTGACGCTCAGTTTGAACTTCATTAGGTCTCCTTCACCATGTCTACATGCATCAAGTTGTTTCCATACTATTGTTCAACTACACAGGTCAACCTAATAACATGAGGAGTGTATTTAAATTTCAGGAGAAAAAGAAGAAACACCAAGAAAAGAAACATAATTTCTTTTCATTTTTAATTTAACACATAAAGTTCAGATCAGTTTTTAAATGCACAGGACTGTAATCTCAGTGTGAGAATGTGTGTTCATGCTGCACATACAGTGGAAGAACCTTCAGTCACTGGAATGTGAGTTAAAAGTATATATAAGAATAAAAGAATAATAGTGTAAGGTTACTGTCACACTCTATTAGTGTGTACATCACTACATTTGTGCATACATTTTAATATGAATTACAACAGTCCCTGCTGTTAGATTGTGTGTGTGCATGTGTGTGTGTGTGTGTGTGTGTGTGCGCACAGAGAGGGCCACAGCTGTGGTGGTCCAGGCGCTTTGCTGTGCCTGGAACAAACCTTGTTCCAGTAAGAGTTGAGTGTGGGACTGGGACAAATGTCTCTCTCTGCTGAGCCTGCAGTGTGTCTGCATGAAGCGATGTTTGGGTCGCAGCCACGATGAAATGAAGCTGTTTAGCCTGCAGTCGGCAGCAACCATGTCTGTGTGCAACAGCATCTCTAAGGTCCTGCAGCGTCTGGAGGAACGTTTTAGACAACAAACACAGGATTTCTGCATTCATATTCTTTTCATATTATTTTTTAATTCTTTGCTGACGATACAAACATTTTTTGCTCTGGTGATGATCTGCAGAATTTATTGGAGGATATGACAAATGAAATAAGCAAAGTGAAGTTCTGGCTTGATAAAAACAAATTATCATTAAATTTGAATAAATCTAACCTTATGCTATTTGGAAATAGTAGTTTAAATACAAATGCAAAGATTCAAATAAATGGTGTTGATATTGAAAGAGTCAGTGAAAATAAATTTCTGGGGGTAATAATAGATGAAAAACTTAACTGGAGAGCTCACGTAAGATATATTCATTCCAAAGTATCACGAAGCATTGCAATACTAAACAAGGCAAAGCAGGTATTCGACAGAACATCACTTCATATTCTATACTGTTCACTGGTTTCACCATACTTAAGCTATTGTGCAGAGGTCTGGGGCAACAACTATAAAGCCACATTACTTTCACTTTTTACTCTTCAAAAAAAAAAAAAAGCAATTCTATCATCCACAATGCAGGTTACAGGGAACATACAAACTCACTATTTTTGCAGTCTGAAATATTGAAAATTGACAATCTAGTGAAATTCCAAACAGCACAAATTCTATTCAAAGCAAAAAATAAAGAACTGCCAGCTAATATTCTGGATATGTTTTTTTGAAAGAAGGAAGCTATAATTTAAGGGGTTTTTGTAACTTCAAAACAGGGAAAGTACGAACTACAAGAAAAAACTTTTGTGTTTCTGTTCATGGAGTGAAACTGTGGAACAGTTTAAATATGGAATTAAAGCAACGTCCAAACATAAAACAGTTCAAAAAGAGTTATAAAAATATGATCTTCTCGAACTATAAAGAAAAAGAAAATATTGAAATTAAGTGAATGTCTCTATAAAAAAAAAAATTCATGATGTGATATTATAGTATATAGTATATCAGAAATCTGTTCACTATTTTTATTACAAATTATATCAGGAAGAAGCTGACTAAATATTAACTGATAATTTATGGCAAAGGGGCGGGATTAAATAAGTGTTTACTTCTTCCTACTCCCTTTCAACATGTAAATTAATAAATGTATTGATTTTTTTTATAGTATTTTTTTCTCTCTTATTTTCTTTTCTAAATGTATCTGTATATTGTTTACATGTTTGAAATAAATTACCAATCAATCAATCAATCAATCAATCAATCAATCAATCAATCAATCAATCAATCAATCAATCAATCAATTCTTTTGTAGTTTGCAGCATGTTTGCAAAGTTCTGTTTGATGAAAGACGCTGACTCAGCCGAAATGCTGGAGAAAAACATGGTGGACCTTGAAGATGCCATTTTTTTCCTTTCCCCCCGTATCTACTATGGTCAGGAGAAACACTTTAATACAAATTCTGAGTCCTGTATAATTTGACTGCTGGGGTTCTCCTCTAGTTCTGAAAAAGCCATCTTGACTACAGACCCTCAAAGCGAGCTGAATTGTGTTACCAGCGTTTTGTTATGATGTTTTTGTCATACAAAGAATTCTCTCCAAGAAAATAAGCAGGACTTTTTTTTCAAGACAACTTGAAAAAATGGCAAAAATCTCATATTTTGCACGGTTGGATCTTAACAAGGTTCAGAGTCGAGCTTCATCATGCAACAAGAAGAAATGGGAGTGAGACAAAACATTTTTTTAGCTTGCAATTCATTGAAAACAAGGCTTAAACTGAAACAGGCTGTTTTACACCTGATCACAAGTTTAAGACCACATGCCTTTAAAATCTGTGCAAAAATGTGGATTCATTGTCATTTTCTGTCGGTTTCTTCTTGTCCCACGTTGAAGTGCTACTTGGAACCTCGTTAAGATCCACCCATTCAAAATCGCTAGCTCTCCATACTAAATATGTGATAAAATGTGTATTATTGAACAACTTTATGCTGGTGTTTGAAAGTTGAGATGAACAATAATAAATCTAAGCTTCATGTGCACGATGGACCTTTGTGTCCCTGCTGTGACCCTGTAGCAAGTGCATGTGTGCTTTGTTTGCCTCAGTAAGGCGTCCGTGTCTGTGCTCATATCAGCGCCAACGCAGCAGATCAAGTACTAAGTATGTGGAGGATTAGAAGGATTTAGTTTGACTACTGTGTATGTATGGATTTACTGTTTGTAGGCAGTCAGCAGTAACTTCCAGTATAGACGTGAGTCTGCGGGAGCCCAGAAGGGACATAAAGCACGGTATGGATTTGATCTTTGAATGTCAAGCACAAGCTAGTGGACATTTTCCATTGACTGTTTTCTCCCTCTCTCATTCACATGTTGGAGATTTTCAACACTGCGGATCCAATAAAAGGATTTTTATTTTGTATGTATGTGAAATTATATTAATGCCAGCGTCTATGGCAGCGGAGGCCTTGAGTCTGTGCTGCAGCGTATATATGATAATGAGTTTTAATGAGTTGCTAATGAAAAGAAACCAAAACATGCTGCATATTTGAGCAGATGTGCTGAATTTCTGGTGTAATTTTTCACGCTTGACCTTTCAGTCATTCTCGTTCAACATTCGACACAAATGGTTATGAGGACGAAATGCATCCAGTGATTATTAATGTAGGGTCTGAAGAGGCAGGCAATTTCAATTACCATCATAATAATGGACTCATTTGGAGTCTGTGTTTACGGTTAGGTCAGTGGGGCCTCTGTCCGGGCAGGTGGAGTGTGGATGTGGGAAAATGTGAAAACATAAACATCATTATTACAGTTTTTGTCCATTCAGACGTTCATCTGGATTGTTCTCAACATTAACAGTCTGTTCTGTTTTCTCACCTGTGCTAATACAGGTGAGTGCTGAACGTCAGAGACACAGCAATGAGCAGGTCAGCTGATCTTATAGGCTTTCCACCAAGAAGACAGGTGAGTCACCCACCTGCCCAATCCCATTTTTAACCCCATAAAATGGATTTTGTGTTTTAGCTTTTCAATGAAAGCGCTGCACACTCTCGCAGCTTCCTTTGTCAAATCACAGCTCAATGGTTCTTTTATTCTGCATATGCACCGAGTAGGCCAACGCACTGAAATGAAATTCTGCTGTCAGGATGTGACAGTCTGATACTAAAAGTACAACCAGCCCTGAGGCATGGACTCCATTAGACCCCTGAAGGTGTGCTGGGGTATCTGCATCAACATGTTAGCAGACGCTAAAAGACGCTTTAAGTCCTGTAAGCTGTGATGTGGATCGGACTTGTTTGTCCAGCACATCCCAAAGATGTTTGATTGGATTGAGATCTGGGAAATTTGGAGGCCAAGTCAACACCTCAAACTCACTGTTGTGCTCCTCAAATGGTTCCTGAACCATGTTTGTTTTGTGGAAGGGAGCATTATCCTGCTGAAAGAGGACGCAGCCATCGGGGAGTTTCCATGAATGGGTGTAATGGTCTGTAACAATGCTTCAGAGTAACATCCACATGGATGGCAGGACCCAAGGTTTCCCAGCAGGACATCGTCCAAAGCATCATCCTGGTGCCGGGTGTTCCCCAGGTAAGCGACACTCGATTACCTGTGTCACACCCGAGCATCCACATGATGAAAAAGAAAACATGGTTCATCAGATCAGGTCATCTTCTTCCATTGCTCCGTCATCCAATTCTGATGTTCATGTGCCCACTGTTGGTGCGTTTGATAGTGGGCGGGGTCAGCATGGCTGGTCTGCAGCTCAGTACACAACAAAGTGCTATCCTCTGTGTGTTCTGACGCCTTTCTATCAGAACCAGCATGTTTGAGCTACAGCAGCTCATATCTTGGACCCGACCTCATGGACCAGTGTGTCTTGGCTGCCCATGATCTTGTCACTGGTTCTCCACAATTCCTTCCTCGGATACTGACCCCTGCAGACCGGATGGTCTGACCCAAATGGTCAAACTCACTCAAATCCTTAGGCTTGCCCACGTTTTCCTGCTTCTGACACCAACTTTGCAGACAAAACGTTCCCTTGCTCCGAGTTTTTCACCTCACCTGTCAGTGGTGTCCCACTGTGGATGCTACTACTGAAAACTTGAGCACAAGACAAGTGCTGAAGTTTTCTGTCTTAATGGCTGAAGTGATTTGAACCACAAAAGTCAAAATTCATCTGAGGTATCTCCGCGTACCGCCTGCCTGTTTTACTTGGGCGTTTTGTGACACACCTGCTCGGCCGGCGCTTAACGGCACAACCCGAGAGGAACATGCCGCCGTAATCGGTCGGTGCTCGGTGCCCTTTTCAAACTGCAGTGAGAACAGACGCCGCTGCCAGCCTCAACCTGTTCCCACTTTGTTGTTCTTTGACTCTTTGACTGAAACTTTTTTATTTCCACAGGCTGCTGAGCGTGCATTTATCAGGGACTCCTAATAAAGGTCACAACAGAATAAAAATGTTTTCAATTACAAAAACGTTGATTCTCTGTGTTATTAAAGTCATTATTTACAATGTGACGGTGCTTTTGAGAGTTTATTCAGGCTCGGCCTGATAAGGAGACTAAAATGAAACCTGATAATGGGCACGTGGACAAAATGCCAAACACATTACGCCGTGCCTGTTATATATTCAGCTGAATTGTATAAGGAGTTCTGTTTGTGCATTGTTGTAAGACTAAGAGAGTCTTCGCTCGGTGGATGCTTTAATAAATGCACTGTCAGGTCCATTGTGTAAAGCACATTGTGTGCATTGTGAAGTAGCCAACACAAACAATACATCCCATAAAGGCAGGCGGTCCACATAACGAGCTGATATCATCGATCCAGAAAGTGCTGAAATCACAGATGTTTACGGGCTCAGTGGAGGAACATCAAACCGAATGCAGATGAGTGTCGACGCTCCCCCGGCACACAATGAAACATCAAATGTTCTCATTATAAAGCAATGCAACACCAGCGAGCTTATTTGTTTCATGTCTAACAGGAACATACAGCACCCGTGCATCATTACTGAAAGCAGCTCGCCCTTTAAAATCATCAAGTGAAATGGAACTTGATCACTCAGGTTTAGAAACGTGCTGTGCCCATAGTGTGAAAGTAGATGAGACAAAGAAAACCTCGAATACACTAAAAGGTTTTCTGCTCCTCCTGCTTTAATTTGAGCCATTTTCAGCATTTCTTCCAAGTTTCCCAACTTTGCATGTTTGCAGAACTGTTTAAATGAGCTCGAAAATTAAAATAAATTAAATTAAACCAAATGATCCGAAGATAATTTCACTCTCCATAACAACTGCACAGGGGTTCAAGTGTTTTATAAAGTACCTGTTTAAACTGCACTGAGGCTTAAAATACTAAGTTGCTAGCTGTCTGCTAGACTTAACCTCAGCTAACCGGAAGAACTGAAGTGGACCTCTGAGCTGATGCATGATATAACTTGTGGGGGTTACTTGTACTAACAGCCTGTTCAAACTAAACGGTGGGATTGATGCTGTTGTTGGTTTGAGTTGTAGCTTCAGAAGGTGGGACAGAGTATGAGGGGAAAATGATGAAAAATAGGAAAGATATTCCACAGGGATCAATCCTGGGGCCACTGCAGAAGACTCCCATAGGACAGGAAGTGTTTTGTAACCACAGCTCGAGTTTTAGGCACTTCCACACTGGCTTGTCTTGATGCATGTTTGATGATCCAGGTAATGAAATCCTGGAAATGTTGATGTCATTCATCTGGACATTACCTTTCTCTCTAAACAAGAAGCTACATCCATGTTTTATGTTGTTTATCTTTATAAAGGCAGCTGACATCTAGCACAGATTGCAGATGTGACATTTTTCACTAAAAAAGTCAAAAGTTGGCTGAAAGAAGATCAGAGCTGCAGGTATTTTTTATTATTTAGGCTATACATGATTAATAATTCATACTGGGAATCATATTTTAATCAGTGCATCTTTTTATGTGTATTTACTGTGACTTAGACCTGCACTGCACTGTGCAGGGATTTGATGTTGGATATTTAGATATAACAGCTATAAACTCTTCAGGCTGTCTATAAAGAGCACATCAAACTGCACTGACCTTTTTCACAGCAGCAACATTCTGGTACTATCTCACCTAAATACAAGGGAGAAGCATAAGATGAGAGGGTGGAGCATAAGATGAGAGGGAGGGGCATACAATGAGAAGGAGTGGCATAAGATGAGGGGGAGGAGCATAACATGAGAGGGAGGGGCATACGATGAGATGGAAGAGAACAGAATGAAGAGCAGCCAAATGTGGCCTGAGCAGCCGTTTGCATTGTAGGTTCAGTTCCACTGTGTGTAAAATCATAGGAAGCTTTTTTCTACACTGACAGATCACAACAGAAGAAACTTCCCAGAGAAGCATCGCTGCTCCATGCTGCTTCTTCTGAATGAAGGAAGCTCTTAGTTCAGGCAGCTTATTGTTCTCTGCCAGAGCTCGCTCTCTCTGCTACGTCACAGATTGTCGATAAAGTCCCGACTGCAGTCAACAGATAAAAGGAGTAGTGTGGCTGCCATTTCTACACACACACACACACACACACACACACACACAATACAAAATGCCATGGGCTGTTGCCCTTTAGAGCGGAACAATCAGCAGCCACAGAGACGGAAATTTGAGACGTGGTGGTGGAGAGCTACATTGTGCGTGAACGTCACAGTGAGAGCTGTTAAGATACACAAAGAAAGCAAAGGAAAGGAAAGGAGGAGGAAGGACAGAAGAGAGGAGTTCATGGAGGTTAGAGGTCAGAATAAAAGAGTACCTGTACATTAGACAGACTGAGGACTATTTCAAAGCCGTTTGTGATCTACTCCATAAATGCTGGGTAGAGACTGCGAATCGTGTCGAGGCTCGGTTTGGTTTACACAGTCATCTGTGGCAGGCAGGACAGATTGGTTTTGACCCACTGAAGATCTGGAGATATGTAAAAACCAGGGTGTGCATGAGGATTTAGCCCAAAGCGGTGCACCAAGGAGCTTTCGGGAAAAATCTGACCACGAAGCATCAACTGCAGAGAAGTGGATTATACTGCAGGATTGATCTGATGGTTGTCAAACAGCCCCGTCTCCTTGAGAATTACACCCATATCTGATGGTTCTGCTCCTCGTGATTAATGCCCAAATCCAAGGTTTAGTGCCAGTGCAGGAAGCAGCGTATCATTTATGCAGCGGGATGAAGAGTGAGACTCTGGAGCTGGGATGAAGCACACCTGAGTCCATCCAACAGAGCTGCAATAAGCCTTTTTATAACTTCAATCTCATCTTAACTGAGTTTTAGTTATATTTGACAAATCAGACACTTCCTCTGGTCTTCATTATGTTATAATTATATGTTTTATATGCTGCAGATGAAATCAGGTGTTGGCATCAGATCCTGGATTGCATTTATATTTGATGACAGGATTGTTATTCACAGCAAATCACTGTAATCTCTGTGGATGGAAGATTAGACTGTGATATTATTTTTGCAGGAATGTCATATGTTATCCTCCACATAGGGGACGGTTGTTTTCCTCCACACGTGACCACGCGTGCATCATCACTGGAAAACACTGTAACTGTCGTGAGATTAATGTTTAACTCGTTAAGACCTGGCAACGCCTCGACACAAAAACGCCTGTCTTTGTGCTCCCGGAAGTCTTAAACCAACTGTGCCATCGCAATCTTGCTTCTAAAAATAGCTAACAATCACTTATCACATGATACGGGCGAGCCAATCACAGCGGCACGCCGGCACGATACACGCTTATGACACGATGTTGAGCTGTCAGTTTGTGTGAACATTTACTGTTGGCAAGGTGGGAGTGACAGTGTAGAGTGTACAGCTGAATGAATACTAAAGATTTAAATAATAATAAAAACTATAATAATCTCACTATAATGACCACAGCACTGATATCTATGAATGTGTGTCAACCAACTCCTAGATTTGTTCATTCACCTGGATTAAATTGACCATATATAAACTTACAAGTACTAATAATTTAATAATAATAATAATAATAATAATAATAACAGAGTTCTTGGTTTTTCAGGACTGAAGGGCAGATAATCCGCCTCATTTCTGACTTCTGTAACTTGTCAGTGTGCTGCGAGACAGAGACGATGAAGTGACCTTTAAAAGGCTCTGAAGGAGCTACAGTTTGGTACATTCACAGTGCTGCTCCTCAACCAGGTTCTCCAGAGTAATTTAGGGAGGAATAAAGGCAAATCTTAAAGAGCAGCTTATTAGCTCAAACTCTGAAACAGACGGGATGAACCCTTATCGTGATTCCAAAACACCTCGAGGGTAAAGAGGAGCTTGTAGTAATGAAGATGATGATGATGGGCTGGTAATATGTAATTTCTCTCGCTCTCTTCATTTCTCCCCACAGATGACCATCTGCATCATAATTGACCACTGCGCAGCTTTAAAAAGATGATCAATAAAAACAAAACAGGATGGACACTGTTTAAAAAAAAAAAATCTCGTAGCAATTTTCAATCCAGCTCAAAACATCCTTATCTTTTAAAGGCAAACCTGAGGCTCTTTATTGATCTGTTTGTTGCCTGCCAAACGAAGAGACCCAAATGAGATGGTAAGGGATTAAAAAAAGAAGCGAGGCAAAGACAGAGAGCAGACCGGTGAAGCCTCTCTGCCAACAACACAAACAAACACGTCTGTCTAAAAAGATATGGGCAGCGAAGACTTTTGTTAAAGCTTCTAATATTACAGAAAATCACTGAGGCCTGGCAGAGATACAGACACAGTAAAACAAGACACACCAGTAACAGCAACAGGGCTGCATTCGAAATTCAAGGTTAGTGTGGAAACTCTCATCGTGCAGGCTCGCTGCTGTGTTTATGCCAAATGCAGGAAAGTGAAGAAGGTAAAAGTCCACAATTCAAATCTTTCAATAACAAGCTGAAGGTAAGTCAGAGTGATAAACAGCCAACGGGTCATATGAGACAAGAAATCTCTGATCCACTTTAGAGAAATTCTACTTTTACTTGTATATTACTTAAAGGCAGTTATTCAGTTCAACTCACTTTTATTCATACAGCGCCAAATCACAGCAACAGTCGCCTCAAGGTGCTTTATACTGTAACGTAGACCCTACAATAATACACACAGAGAACAACCCAACAATCATATGACCCCCTATGAGCAAGCACTTTGGCGACAGTGGGAAGGAAAAACTCCCTTTTAACAGGAAGAAACCTCCGGCAGAACCAGGCTCAGGGAGGGGCGGGGCCATCTGCTGCGACAGTGACAAGACAGACCCTTGATGTTCGCATTTTTGCTGAAAATGCAAACATCAAGGACAAAGGTGGAGAAAGTACTGATCATAAGGATACAGGTGGAGAAACTGCAGGTGGAGAAGCTGCAGGGATACAGGTGGAGAAGCTGCAGGGATACAGGTGGAGAAGCTGCAGGGATACAGGTGGAGAAGCTGCAGGGATACAGGTGAAGCTGCAGGGATACAGGTGGAGAAGCTGCAGGGATACAGGTGGAGAAGCTGCAGGGATACAGGTGAAGCTGCAGGGATACAGGTGGAGAAGCTGCAGGGATACAGGTGGAGAAGTGCACCAAACGGCCTTGAACATGAGTGCTGCAGAGCTCAGCCTGCGTGGCCGGCTCCCATGCATAAAACATTCACTTCCATGACTGAGTCAGAGGCACAAAGATGAACACCAGTGGGAAAAGCAGCTGGGACTTAGTTTAAATGTATTTATTTCATTTATTGATTTTTGTTTGATTACTGCTAAAAACGCAGTGATATCAATGCTATTACATCTCATTCTGCTTCCTTTCACTTCATTGTTCCTCCCGATTCTCCTTTCCCATATTTCCTCCTCATCCTTCTGCCTGTTATTTCTCCTCTCCCCTCCAATCTCGGGTTGATGTGCAGGCAGGCTGTTCTCTAACCAGGTCAGAATAGCAGGGATAGACTGGCGGGATGCTGTGTCCATAGACAGGCCATTACACCCATCAATCAGCGAGCCCGCAGAGGCACTCACCCGGGACGGGACAGCAGGCCGAGGAGAGAGAGGAGGAGACAGATTTAAGAGGTCGCCACTGGGAGATTCATTGCTGCTGCCTGAGTCCTCCATCAGACAGGGGAAAAAATCCTCTGAAATCAATTTGACTGCTGATTCATTATCTCTCTGCAGTGGGAATGTGCAGTCTTGATATAATTATGAGTTCTCATTGCATTCAGACAAATTAGTCATTAGTAAGTACTGACTGTAAACTATATGTGACTTCATTTTGAAGCTGAAGAGCTTTAATCAGTGGCCCTCATTTCTGGGCTGTTTGTCAAAACTGCTGGTGTTTCTGCTGTTTGCACAAAGTGGCCTTCGGCATGTGCGCCGCCATGAACCGACCACAGCGTTGTTTGACAGAGTCTGCATATGATGAATGAAAAGACTGTGAACCAGAAGAACGTGGCTGATGTGGCTCTGTTTGCAATCAGCTTCACCTCGTTTCTTACTTCAGGAAACAAACTCCGATTAGGTTTAGTTCTCCCCCCTGTAGAGCTGTAACCCTTACTGTCTTTTCTTTTTTTCTTCCAGGACAAAATGACTGGATGTGCATCAGAGGTTGGTGAGGGTGAGCTCTGCTTATCGGGCTGAACAGGGTTACCCTTGGAAAAGGCCAGAACCTTTTCTAATGGTCCTCAAACAACATCTTTACTCCTATATTCTATTAAGTGCACAGGAGAGGTCATCAAATGCTGCTTTTATGGGAGAAGTAATGAATGGAGAATACACAGAAAATTAAAATGTAAGGCACTGTCTGTTTGCTGAGCATGGTTGGCATCAGCAGAGCTAACAGCGAGTGGTTGTTTGCTGCTTCGCTTCAACACAGCCGTTAACTTTCTGTATCAAAGACCTGCAGGACACCTGGCTGCCTTTGGACTTTAAGAAAATGTGAATAATTAGTTTCACCGATTAATATTTCTGTTGCAGACTCTCAAAGGCAGCAGTGTTTTATCATCCCTACTATGTATTGACGAGTCAGGAGCACACTGATCTCCTAATCTCCATTTACTAATTTATTCAAAAAGGAACATTTTGTCCAAAATGTCTTCATGTTGATCCAAATATTATTCTGTATAATATGTGAGGATTGTTTTCTGTCTATAAACCTCAAGATAAACTTTGATGATCTCATTTATCATTTTTGACCTTCCATATCACAACATCAGAAGCAAAAAAACATGACCACGGGGATAAAACGACCACAACAAAATCATAAACATTTAATACGGAGAACATGACACAGCTTTAAAAGTTCACTAACAGCCTAAGCTGGCCAGCCATGGCACGTAACGGACAGGTGGCCTTAGAAATGCTTATTTTCCTGTACTCGGTTTGCCCGAGCTCCCTTTGAACACTGTCAGGGTAGAAACTCTGAGTTGGAGACCTGCAGTGCTTAAAATGAGCGAGTTCAGCCTGGCGTCTTGACAGCTGAGAAGTGAGCGCCGGTACTCTGTTAAGTACAGAGCGGCACATTAGGTTTATGGAAATTTCTTCGAAATGTTCCAAAAGATGAAAACACTATTATACAGCCCGATCCAATTATCTCATTTAACAAATTCAAAGTCAGAAACGTCACAACTTTGAAAACAGCGGGCCAAAACAATGCCGAGGGCGCCGTCGGGGCGAGACGTTTGAGGCTCAGCCGCTGACGTGTCTAAAGGTGGAGGATATCGCTTCAGCTGTTCAATTAAGTTTCGTCTCAGACAGACAAAGAACACGTTGAAAGAAAGAGCGCTTAATTGATTTACTCATAGAAAGTTCCACGGACCGACTGTTATGACTACAGACGGCAAAGTGTTGTTCCTCATGCGTTGGGTGCTTTCTCTATCAGGTAGAAAACCCACTGAGCAGCTAATTGATAAGCAGCGCAGACTTCTCACTGACAATCAAATAATTTATCAACCATTACACGGCTAATTACCTTCCCAACCACCCTGCATGAATGTGATGAACTTGTCAAAGCATGTCGTTCTGATAAATGCCCGATCACGCCTGGTTATCTGTGATTCGTCTAAGGTTTTATTCTGCCAAGGTTTTCAGCCGTGTGGTGGCAGCTTGCATTCACATCTCTGTGTTGGTTTCCACACAGAGGAAAGTTCACGATTTTCTGCTTCCCAGTGAACGGAAACGCCTTCTTTACCTTCTCTATCCTTCAGCTTGGGACAGGCAGCTCAAACATCTTTCTGTGAATTAAAGGACAGACGAGCACCAACTTTCTGTGCTCCAAGCTAAGCAAGGTCATCGCGTCCATCACTTCAGGCCGGCTGCAGCACAAATCCAACTTTTTTCCTTCAGCCGGGTCAATAAAACATTTTAAAACCTGCACGGTGTAAAGATTAGATATCGAAGAATCACAGCTGACAGTAACAGAACCTGGATTTGAAAGATTGTAAACAACACAAGCTTCAATAGAACTGAACCATGAAATTTACAATGTGTAAAAACATGCAGGACTGTGTGTCATGTGTGACTGTGGAGACTGTGTCAGTCCAGTTATCACATATCATGCTGTCCAAACTAGCCACATGTTGCTAATTTTCTTTACAGACATCGTCAGGTTAGAGGTAGGGTTCCTCCCAAAAACAGTCGCCTCGTGGCACTTTATATTGTAAGGTAAAGACCCAACAATCATACAGAGAAAACCCAACAATCAATTGGTGACAATGGGAGGGAAAACCCCTTTTAACAGGAAGAAGGAGGGAGGACCCGTGGTTTGTTAAAACAAACTGCAAAGGAAAAGACTCACTGTAGTTTCTTTTAATTTGCACACTGTCACGATTAAGGAAAAGTGAAAATAATACACAGAAAGCTTCATTCTGTCTCGACTGAGCTCTCACAGCACTTTCATATAAGAACTAGCAGATTATTATGCATGTACACCTCTGGGCATGCATTAGCCTGCATGTCAGTCATCCACGGGCATCTTGCTCATCTACACGCTGATACCATCTGTTAAAGGTAGAGTTAAAGCCGACTGGACGAGGTGAAGCTCTTTTTATGCATTTCATCTTGAGAAACGAAACCCTCTCACCTCGGCCAAGAAACCTGCAGCCCGAGCGACCGACCGACTGACCAAACAGCTCATTAACCAAACAACTGACCGACAAAGCAACAGAGCGTCTGTTCAGCTGACTTGCTGGTATTTGAGAATGGGATCTGGCGTGCTGTTCTTTCTTTGTGTGTGTGTGTAGGAGTGATCTTGGATCTATTTATTTACTGTGGGTGTTAGCAGAGTCTGACTTTCTAGCAGCTTCACCACAACACTGTATAAATCTGCTTTAAATGCAGCAGAGATGACTCATCACGCCTGTGTGTGTGTGTGTGTGAGTGTGTGTGAACACACTGTCGCTTGCTGCAGCATTACAGTCGAGGTATGTGTGTGTGTGTGTGTGTGTGTGTGTGTGTGTGTGTGTGTTTTGGCAGGTGGGGGCAGAGGGAGATGAATTGCGCCCAATGCCACTGAGAATTGTTTAATAAACATTTTTATTAGCTCCTTTCACACAACCTCTGTGTGCAGGCTGGGCCTCAGCAGCTGAGCGCACCGTCATCAGCAGCAAATCCCATCATGCACTGCAGCCAAGATGTCACCGAGCAGAGCTGTTTGCACTTTAAGCCAAGTGAAGGAGAAGAGCAGGTCGTCAAAGCCCAGCCGATGTTCATACTGTGTTCACCATGTAACAAATCCATCTATTCATTCATCCATCATCCATTAATTCATCTATCCATCCAATTACTGTAAAGCATATACTGATTACCACATTCAAGAACAGCACATGTTTACCGTCCACATCATTAGTTACACGGTCCCAGCATCAGGTTGGAGCTGCTTTCATTCTTCATGGCACAGATTCAAAATTCCTCACAGATGTTGATCACACGGTGGCTGCAGATTTGTTGGCTGCGTTCATGATGCCATCTGAGCACAGAAGTCATATTCAAGAAGCCAGTTTGAGGTGTTCTGATCTTTGTGATGTGGTTTGTTGTCCTCCAGCAAGCAGCCATCAGGAGATGGTGAGCAACAGTACCAGTACTGACAGACAGGATGTGGTCTTTAAATGATGCTCAGCTGATACTCAGGGACCCAAAATATGCCAAAAAACTACCTGCATCATTACACCAGCCTGAGGTGCTGAGCCAGATGGATCCATGCTTTCAAATTATTTATGCCAGATTTTGAATTTACCATCTGAGTGTTGCAGGAAAATCTTCAAACTGGGCAACATTTTCCCAGTTTTCATCCACCCAGTTTTGGTGAGCCGTTGGAGCTGATATTGATATTACACTGGGAGTTATTGTCATTGTTCACGTTCAGGTGAATGTCACAGGTGATTTAAGGTGATGTCACCCTGCGTTTCACTGTCTGATGAAGAGCCGGTGTGCTTGAAGCGTCATACACTACTAGATGGAATAAATAAGGAAACGAGTCCTGCGGTGCGATAACCGTTAATTCTTTTCTCGTGTGAACTGTTGCCTCCATTTCCTGTTGTTAGCAGAAAGAAATGGCTCCCGGTGTGGTCTTCTGCTGCTGTAGCATCAGCTTCAAGGTTTGGTATGTTTGCATTCAGAGATGCTCTTCTGCATACTTTGGATATAATAAGTAGTTCCAGTCAAAGTCCCTTAAATCACTGTTCATCTTCATTCATTCATTCTCAGCTTGTTGTTATCTTAATCGCCTCTACATTTCTAACTGCACTGACTTGCTGCCATGTGATTGGCTGATTGGACATTTGCATTAATGAGCAGTTAAATGGGTCAACGTAAATGTCGCCGTCCACGCTGCACAAAGACAAAACTGGTCGGTGTTTGATGAATGTACTTACTTTGTGGGCAGAATGAGGACGTTTCTAAGGACATTCTAAGAAAAGTAAGAACATTATATCACAAAAAGTAGCTAAAATCCAACAGCAGCAAGAAGAAAATCTCTCCCTGAGCTGGTGTGGGAGTGTTGGTGTCTGAGTTTCAGGCACCCTGCCAGTCAACCACTTAGCGCCTCAGTCTGTTGGACAAGACCATGACAAAGATCCACCTCCTCCTCTTTTTTCCTCTATTTATCTGGCTGCCTCCCCCACCTTGCCTGGTTTCTCCTTCCTTTTATCCTGGCTCCTCTGAAAGACAAGACGCTGACTCTTGAGCCGTGCCATAGCAGATTTATGATCTGACCAATTGACAGAGAGCAGTTAATTGCCACCTTTTGCTTGAACACCCTTCAGAAAGATGAAATGCTAGTTTGAAAATATTGTAATAAAGGTAGAGCATGGCAGATATGGCAGAATGCCACTCCTCATTAAAAGTCTGCTGTTTTCAAAGTACCGGCGGATGTGCAGACGACTGTCACTGAACTGCTGTGCAACTGAAGGAAAATCACGAGAGCAATAAATCTCAGCCAAGTCATGAAGAGTCTTTGTTTTCTAGGATTTCTAAGTGGATTTACGGATGTTTTTTCACAAAGAAGATAAAGTCAAGCAGAATTTTGATCTTCTGAATGACTTAACGGTAATTGGACACCAAAGTCTGTGTGAGCAGCTCAATCAAACGCCAGTTTCACAGCGTTTTTAGAACCTGTGGAACGCTCGCATCGCATCTCTGCACTGACACGCGAGGCTCCTCACGTCTCAACAACCCAAAGAGCAGAATTCTCAGAATCTAATTGGAATGAAATTACTTTGCAGTCAACACGTTTGATGGGTTGGTTTGCAGCCAAGTTAGGACACGCCTCAGCATGTCCAAATGGAAAACAGAGCTTTGCATTGCACATGGTGAAGGACAGTGAAAATGTGCACCGCAGACCTGGGCATCAGCTGGCCTTGTGGCTGAAAAGTGCAGCCTCACTCTGCTGCTGCAGCAGCTACAAGGCTTTAGCCTTCATCTGTCAGCACTGCTTTGCTTCTCCAGGGAAACAAATTTGAGTCGTGGCACGGAAAAATATAAAGCCTGAAGAATGCTGAAAGATATGTTAGAGGGCAGCAGGTGGGATTGTGCTTCTCTGTATAAATCTACATCAGATAATCCAAGACTAAATTAGGCTAAAGTCCTTGGTCTCTGGCTGTGTTAGGAGCCAGAACTTAGGAATGACCCCCATGAATGCAGGACGTCATTCAAATAAAAGGAAAACTGCAGAAGCTGAAAGCAGTTGTTGACATGTTTACGTCGACACTCAAACACCCTTCAGACTGCTCCTCGGGCCGTCACAGCGGCCTCATCGACATGCAAAGCATCGCCTCAGCTGGTTACGCTCGCTGCTGTGAAACCCCGCCCGCACCCGACAGATCACCTCTTAAGAAACGCAAATAATCATTAATTAACAGCGTGAACTTTAAGTGACGCTTGTTTGTGAATTGATAGCAGATGGGCTGTAAACCATAACCTTCAGCTTAAGGTCAAAGGCATGAAATATTTTCAAAAATCTATTTCTAAAGCTAAGCCTTTCCTCTCCCCCAAGGACCTTGAAAAGCTTATTCATGCATTCATTACCTCTAGACTGGACTATTGTAACTCCCTCTATTTAGGCCTCCCTCACTCCTCTCTTCACCGGTTGCAATTAGTACAGAACGCTGCTGCACGCCTTTTATCGGGTGCCAGAATGCATCATGATCATATGACTCCAGTTTTAGCCAACTTACACTGGCTTCCTGTGAAATTTCGCATTGATTTTAAAATTCTTTTATTCACTTATAAAATCTTAAATAACACTGCCCCTAGCTATTTAACAGAGCTTCTTCATTTGTATAATCCTATAAAAGCACTAAGATCTTCTAACCAGATGCTTTTAATGCAACCTAAGTCTAGGTTGAAAACCAGAGGCGACCTTTGCTATTGCAGCTCCTAGACTGTGGAACAACCTCCCTATTGCCATTCGCTCTGCTGAGACTGTTCAGTCTTTTAAACCTCGTTTAAAGACCCATCTTTTCACTCTGGCTTTGACGTAAGATAGTTTGATTATCATTTGGTTGGTTTCTGTGTTTGTCTCGTCTTGCGTTGTATTTGTCTTATTTTATTTATTTTCATTATTTGTGAAGCACTTTGATCAAAACTGTTGTTTTTGAATGTGCTATATAAATACATTTTGATTTGATTTGATTTTGAAAAATCAACCAATTACATTTAATAAGTCATTTTCTTGCCGATAACTGGCCTCCCTGTCATGTTTAATTAAGTGTTGGGTGCTAGTTTCAGACAGAATGCTCAAACGCTGAGCTCGTTCTCCCTGATTAATGAGTTTTGTGAACAGACCCATTATGAGGCAACCTGCTGATATTCACACAGCGCACACTTAAATGAGAAAGTATAGGACTTTGTTTTTGTTCCGAGTTTGGGCCTGTGTTTCTCAGAGTTTCCTGGCTGATCTGCTGTCACTTGTGGACATTTTAGAAAAAACCTATGAATTAAAGCAACCCGTGGCCACTTTAAATTGCTAGCATTAGCAATGATCTTTGATATTAGAGTTGCTATAATGTGGTGATGTTTTTTGAGATACCTACACACTGCAATTTTCCTCTACGCTCCATCTGTTTACAGTTCTGTTCACTGACTTCCAAAGGAAAGCACAGGCTGCATTTCATGAATTATAAGATGAAAGTCAAGTTACAGAAAGCCGAATAAGGTCACTCATCTTTCCTTATACAGCCTGGATCAATAGCAGCTCTGCATTAAGATGGCCTAAACTAGGGGCTCAGTTTAAACAGCAGCACATGATGAAACTGCAGGGAAACCATTAAAAACAAGACAAATGCTTTACAATAATCTGTCTATTCCACGCTCATGTATGAAATAACAGCTGCTTGTACATGACTTGAAGGAATGAGGAGACTAATCTGTGATCTTATTTTACTCTTTTGAAGTTTTCAGGCCCCTCTTCTGTGGAACCAGCTTCCAGTTTGGATTCAGGAGACAGACACTATCTCTACTTTTAAGATTAGACTTCAAACTTTCCTTTTTGCTAAAGCATATAGTTAGGGCTGGACCAGGTGACCCTGAATCCTCCCTTAGTTATGCTGCAATAGATGTAGGCCCTTCCCATGATGCACTGGGTGTTTCTTCTTCACTCACTATGTTTAATAGTACATAATAATATATGGTACATATATTTATTACTTTAGATCAGCCATGTTATATATTTTGCTTGTTGCACGTTATTGTTTTTGCACAACTCTGATGCACTGAACTTCACTGCGCATGTTGTACCAGTGTACCTGCACATGTGACGTGACAATAAAGGTGATTTGATTTGATTTGATTTTTGATTTTAATAGACCTCTCTGCACTGAATCATATCTGTTATTAATCTCTGTCTCTCTTCCACAGCATGTCTTTATCCTGTCTTTCTTCTCTCACCCCAACCAATCACAGCAGATGGCCGCCCCTCCCTGAGCCTGGTTCTGCCGGAGGTTTCTTCCTGTTAAAAGGGAGTTTTTCCTTCCCACTGTCACCAAAGTGCTTGCTCATAGGGGGTCATATGACTGTTGTATGTATAATTGTAGGGTCTACCTTACAATATAAAGCACTTTGAGGCGACTGTTGTTGTGATTTGGTGCTGTGTAAATAAAATTGAATTGAATTGAATAGATTCAGAAACGTAATAAGTGTCTAGGCGCTGGTGTTGATTGAAGATAAGGCATTTGTGTTGATTTGGCACAGATCTGTAAGCAACCCCAGCATCCACTAATGAACCAAACCAATCTACCTGTAATTTGTTTCAGTGGGTAAAAGCGGAGTTGCTGACAGAGACACGTTGGTATTTTTCTCTCAGAGGATTGCAGCACTTTTCCTTCATGACTCCAGTTTATTTATTTTTCAGACCAGGTTTCAGACTCCTTGGAAGAACCATTTGAAACTTTAATGAGTATCCGAGTTCATTCATACAGCTTCCACACTGTAGAGCGTACATCACGGTAAAGATGTTCCTCTTGATCTCAGAACACACCATTTATCTAAACTAATAATGATCAATGCATCTCTAGAATGCAGATGATAAGCAGGGGAGACAGTCTAACCATGTTAAATTGAAGCAATTTCATTCTAATGTGGTCTCCGGATATCTGCTGGACGTATTTATTAAATGATATTAAGACATATTACCTTGAAAGGGCGTGGGAAGCAGTCAGATATATATGAACCAACGGTAATGATGCACTCCACTCAAAGGCGTAGTGTACAACAGCTGTGAGACTTGGGTGAAATGATGAAGATTTACAAGAATGAATTCAAACAATAAAAGATGCAGAAGAGAATAAGGAAACTTTTATGGGAATAATCAAACTCATTTCATATTAGCTTTGAGTTTGACTCTCACGGGGTCAGTGGTCAGGTTTCTTTTTCACGCGACCATCGAGTCGATTGGATGGCCGTACCAGATGTTCACGTTCTTGCTGATAATTGTGGAGATTTTACATTTTCAGGGGTGAATCTATTACTGAATGGAAAACCTAGAAACTTCCCAAACATGGATGGATGGTTCGCCCTCGTTAGCAGCTGCTTTTCAATGATGAGATGGTATCATATCGAGTTAGCAAGACCTTCTGTGCTGAAAGATTTCTTCTAAACCACTGACTCTGCCACAGCAGGGTTTGGCGTAGCTGCTATCTTTTGCTTCCCAGCAGGGAAGACCGGATTGTATGAGCGAATGAGCCGCGCGCCTATCTGTCTCAGAATCATACTGCATTTTTTGAGCTAAAAACATAAGCCGGGTAATGCTGTGTAAGCTCTGAATAACTCTCCCGCTACACTCGCTGCTCCCTGTTCACACAGTACGATACAACAACAATCTCTCGAAGGCAGCTGTTCCAGAAAAAAAGAAAAAGAAAAATCACAATGTGTCCGACTAAACCACAAACTTTGGATCCAAATCTGTCTGTTTCCCTCAGTCCTGTTATGATGGACACTGTATACATCGTCTTATTTTTTACTTATTTATATTTTTCATATCTATGCTTTACAGAAGCAAACGAACCTCGAAGTCCTGCAGGCACTGAAAAAGGAAAGTTTTTCTGAGGGGAGAAACTTCATCAGGAAGCAGAGCGGAGCATGAAGAAGCGCCGATATGAAAACACTCGACGCAGCTCGGCGAACAGAAGAACAAAAGCAGGAGTCGAGTTTTGCTCTGTTTACGGTGCCGGGTTATCTTATCTCTCTTCTCTTGTTCTCTGTAAATGTTCTTTATTCAAAGTCGACGCTGGATGCAGAAGGAAAACGAGACTTGAAGCTATCCACGAATATGGAGACTGGGACGCTGAACGCTAGACTCGAAACCTACAGTCAAGATGGGACATATAAATATATGTTATCGTAATTATTCTTTTTAGATCTTTACAAGTGGAGCAAAAAAGTTAAAGTTTATTGGAGTGTACAGCCAGAAGAAAACACTTCTGAGTCATTACACTCTCAAATGTAGATTCGTTTTCCAGAAAGAGTCGGAATAAAAACTTCTGACTTCGTTTTTTTGCCAGCTTCAAAAACTTTATTACAGAGGATTACCCCAACCTTCATAAATTAAGACGGATCTTTCTCGTCCTCTTTATTTCAGTACTTCCTCTCTCATCTCCTCACTCAGAAAAATATTCAAACTCAAGAGAACAAAGTTTTATGCTCACTGCAAATTAACACGGAAAGCTGCAGATCTCTTGATTTGCATTACATTAATGCCATCAGCATGCATCAGAGAGTCAGAAATATGACCTGCAGAGTTCTTTGGCCGAGTGTGAAGAAAGTTGGCTGAGGATCCGCGATTCTAAATCTGAAGCAGGAAAAGTGCTGAACACCTTGCAGGAAGAGCGCCAGCTGAAGTGAAAGAGTTAAAGCGTCTCAGAGCAGAGAGCGAGTGCAGGCGTCTGGATCGGGGCTGTGCCTGCAGTCATGTGTACACTTAAACTCTCTAGCTTGCTGATCGGGGAGCTAAGATGAAAAAAAGCGAGACTTTTAAGTTCCAGCTGAATTATTATTTGCCCTCACCCTGTGGACCAAAGCTCTGCCCTAACAGGTTTTCTTCAGGGTCTGTGGACACTGAGGGAGAGAATGAGGAGCTCATACATTTGTAGGGAACTGCTGCTCTTTCATCTTGAAAGGAAGTAGCTGAAGTGCTTCTGGCGTCTAACCAGGATGCCACCTGGACACCTCATTAGGGAGATATTCTAGGCAGACCCAAATGGGAATAGACCACAAACAAGATTATGCTGGCTGCATTATCCCTTTAGGCCTGGAAATGACTTGGAATCCTCAGGAGGAGCAGGATGACACGACGAGACATCAGGACACCTGGGTCTTTCCTCATGTACCGCCTCTGTGATCCGTCTTTGTGCGGTGATGATGACTTCCAAATCCATCTGGATTGCACGGCATCTTTGAAAACACTTGGATCGTAGCTAGAATTAAGATTGCTGGTAAAACTGTATAGAAAGAAATGCAGCATTATGAAAACCCCGTGGCTTCATCAGCTTGGAAAAGAGCTGGGAGAAACAATAAGTGGAGGAAATTGACAACACAAACACAAATCAGCACAACGGCAAACACAAACACACACACAGACAAAAAAAGAGTAATGAGTGGAGGACAGGGGAGAGGAAGCCACAAATTTCTCCTCAGTTTGGCCCGCTTCCAGTTTCCAGCCATGGCAGAGAAGATAAAACTAATCTCCAAATTTAGCCACAACCAATCATTACGCACCGATATTTGTATAATGTCAAAGCTGCTCCTCTAAAAAAGCCTCTAAATCTCGTATCAGGAGAGAGAAGAAGTCGCCCCCAGAGAAATCAGTGAATGTGTCATTCTGCAGCAGCTCGGAGACGCTGCTCAGCATCCCCTTCACACTCTGCAGGTCTTCATCCTTAATCTTACTCTGTGGGTCAGTGTGGCTGAACAGAACCTCAGAGCAGGACTGTTTTTAAAGCCTGTGGCCTGATATGACAGCAGGGCTCTCCCTGAATGTGTCTGCCTCCCGACTCAAAGCGATTCCTCACGACTCACGAGTACTGCGAACACTGCAGAGCACTCGTGATAGTGAGAAATGCAGATACGTGGACAAAGTGACTTTTCCAGTTTAGTCCACACTCCAGATGGTTCCCGAGCAGCCGATATCACCGCTGTTACTCGCCGGCCTCCACTGGTGAACTGTAAACTGCAACTTTCAATGCAGACAGGCAACTAATATCAACCCTAATCCTCTGCTATTCATAAGAATCTGAACTCCGGGTACATTCAGTGCAGGTGAGAGTGCACTCTGTTTTCATCTATGGAGTTTTGAACAGGCTCCTGGCTAACGCTAACAGATGCTCAGGTAAAGGAACATGAAACGTTTTCTAAAAACCAGTAAAAACAGACTTTATTATTACACAGTTTTAAAATGTGATCCATTACTGGATTTATTTAAATTTAAAGAAATGGACCGTCAGAGTCACTTTGACTGATTCTGTATTAATTCAGATAATTAATAAATAACATAAGAAGTATCGGTCTCTCCCTGCCTGCACTAAACAGAGACAGCAGCAGTCTTAGTAATACTGGTGCGACTGGATGCTGCTATCACGATAACATATGATCTAACATGCAGTGAAACCCTGAAACCTTCTTTCTTTGAAGCTGAAGTTATTCACAGGAAACATGTCAATGTTCAATGAGTTTATTAATTAATTAACAAGAAATAACATTCGAGCCACGTGGTTCGGTCTGACCTTAAAGCTTCTATTTTGGTAGTGAACTTGGAAAAACTGGATTAATTACATTTTTCTGCAGTTCTTCAGACAAAAGCAGAACAGTTCTCAGTGAATACTGGCTCGAGTCCACACCTATTCTGTGTATTGGAGGCATTAAAAGCTAATAACAGCTGGGACTTGGAAACCGTGTTCATCTATTCAGCCCTGTTACAGTGTCATCACACCGCAGCCTCATCACTGAGGGAAGAGCTGAGAGTCTATAATGAAGGACTGAGGCAAAGACTGCAGCAGCAGCAGCAGCGAGGCCTCCTGAGAGAAACCAAACCACTGAGCTCCATCTTCCTCACCGAGGAGACAAAGAGCTCTCGGCTTGTTCCACAACGATTTCTGCAGGAGAATTAATGAACAGTGGCCAGAGTGATTTGTCTTCAATTGATTGTTTTTTCTATATTCAGTTTAGCTTTTAACTTTATGTTCACTCCACTTTGCACAAGTGAACTGAAGCAAAAATCCTCTATTTGCTGTCTGCAGTTCAGCTGTGTGATTCTGCAGCCCATGTTTTCAGTACGACCACGAGCACCACGAGTCCAGCTGTCCTACATGTACATGCATGTTCACAAATACTGAAAATACATGAAAAAATGCACCCAGCAACAAAAAACAGGTGGTCCTGCAAACAAAGACACAAGAGGGGATGATCACTGTGCTTCCTTTAAAGTGACAGTTTGGTACTTTGTGGGTGGGGAGCAGAAGGAGAAGATCAATACTACTGTGTCTGTATGGTAGCAAACAAAGCAATAGTTAGTTTAGCTCCCCAAAGAATGTGGCAGTAATTATGGGTAGATAGCTAGCCTTGCTCTTATTCAAACAAAGAAAAACGCGATCTACTAAAATAATATCAAATCTGAAACTACTGGGAGAGCTGGGGCTGTATGCAAATGATCTATAGATCACATAAACCTGCAACAGTAGGAACAGCTCTCGACCTGCAAAGAGTTTTAAGGTTAAATGAATCATAAACAGATTAAATGATAGTATGTGCTGCATTTATTTAGTGGCTGTAGCGGCTGATACTGATGGATGCAGGAGCATTTAACATGTTCTTATACCTTAAATCATGTATATGTTGCCAAAAGTATTCACTGAATTCAGGTGTTCCAATCACTTCCATGACCACAGGTGTATTAAATCAAATTCTGCAAACCTTGATGAAAGAACGAGTCGCTCTCAGGAGCTCAGTGAACTCAGCGTGGTACCGTGACAGGACGCCACGTCCACTCAGTATTCCACAGTCAGCTGTTAGAGGGATTATAACAAAATAGACGTGACTGGGACTTTGTGTGGGCTTCAGATTTGCACAGGGACAGCGTGTAGAGAGCTTTATGGAATGGGTTTCCATGGCGACCAGCTCCCTCCTTGCTTTACATCAACAAGCGCAATGCAAAGCGTTGCACTTGTTGATGTAAAGAACGCCGTCGCTGGATTTCAGAGCGGCGGAGACGTGTTCTCCAGGGTGACATATCACGCTTCTGTGCCGGGGTTTGGCAGTTGCCAGGACAACAGGACTTCTGACTGCAGTGTGCCAAGTGTAAGGCTGGGGGCGGGAGGGTTCAGGAGCTGGGCTCGGCCCCTGAGTTCCAGTCAAAGGAAGTCTTCATGCTTCAGCACACAAAGACAATTTCATCCTCCCGACTTTGTGGGAACAGTTTGGGAACGGCCACTTCCTGTTCCAACATGACTGCACACCGACGCACAAAGTAAGCTCCATAAAGACATGGATGACAAATAAAGTGTTCGAATTCAATAAATGCAAACAAATGCAAGCAGTTTTAATCAAACTGGGACACTAACGATTGAAGGAGTCAGCTGTTCACTGTTACGTTCCTGCTGTTAACAAATAAAATTCATTTCCTTTACTGAAAGTTAATCTTGTGTCTGGCTGAGAGAACATGAACCAGACATTTCCCCACGTACACTATAAATCATCTCCTGTTTAGTTTCTGCACTTTTCTACTTTATACCTCATGCCTCTAATCATCCATTCACACAGGCACTTTTGTCTACATGCTAAGTGATTTTCTATCCAGCACTCACACTTACAGGATGCTGCACGGCACACAGAGTGCAGCAGCCAGCGATCAGACCTGCTCCACCTACAGCCAGTCCCAGTGATGTAGATACAGAGAAAACCACAGTTACCCACTTTAGTTTAAACAGAGTGGTGGGTACTGTCACTGCTACCCCTCAGCCTTCCAGTAGATACAACTATGGTAGAAAGCTTGACCTCTGACCTCTGACCTTGAGGCCAAGATCAACCTTTTACAGCTGAAGGGTAAAAACACACTCTGATTGGTCCATTCTGAAAATGAATACACCCACAGTCACGTGTGGCTGATGAAGGACGTCTGTGGGACTTGCTGTGAAAATAAAATCACAGTAAAAGTGATGTCAGGGTTCCTGAGTGGCCACTCTGAGGTCGCCCTGTAGGTGTGCTGTGTTACACACTGTACTGTAACAGAATACAGATGACAAGAACACACACACACACTAACAGGAGGAGATGGAGGAATAGCAGGTGGTCCCATTACCAATGCGACACACTCCTACTCTCCACAGCAGGATGATCATCTCCCTGTGTCTCTCCTCCCTCTGGTTCTCTCGTGTAGGCCTGAAGATAGCTAAAATTGTGCTGCCTTGTCCTCTGAGAGCCAACAGCAATACATTAAGTGGCAAAGGCAGGAGGGAAGAGACAATCATTTCTGCAAAAACAAACATTTCCAAACTTGTTTCAGACTCCAGCTTTTCTTTGAGATTCAGCCCAAAGTGGTTTCTTTCATGCTACAGTGACACCAGGCTTTTATCTGCACAGCAGAGATCCATCATGTTTCCCTTCCTTCAACTTTAAAGATTGTCGTTTTGGTGAAGAGTGCTTCATGACGTTACTAACAACGTTCTCTAAATTTGTCCTGTTGCATAAACATCCCAGTGTTTCTGTCAGTGGGATGTGAAGTAATGGCAGCACGCAGGTAAAGGTCGTGTTGATCAGAGAGGTCATGTTAAACGATGAGTAAAGAGTTCCACAGAGCTCTGTGCTGGGGCCAGAGGTGGGCAGAGTAGCCAAAAACTGTACTCAAGTAATAGCACTACCTCAGCATTTTACTCAAGTGAAAAGTCCAAGAAATCACTCGAGTAAAAAAGCATTTAGTAAAGAGGCTACTTGAGTAAAGAGTAACTGATCAGAACATTTAATATTTAAAAACTAGATAATCAGAGAGACAAAAAAAGTTTGGTGCAAATTTTGGTATTTTAAAGACCAAAAAGCAAAGAAATACTACAGATAAATAACATGATTACAAAATAACAAATCTAAGCAGAAGAAAGACTTTTCCAAATCATTATTAAACTAATATTTAATGCGGTTATGTCGTTAACGTCATTTTAACGAGATTAACGCTGACAGCACTAATATATATATATATATATATATATATAACAAGAAGTCTCACTTTGATGTAACCTGTAGGTTTGTGTCTGTGTCTCATTGAATTTTCGGTTAAAACGTTTTTATTATTCATTTACTGAAGTTACTCACACTGAGTAGAGTAGCCAGAATAAGAGCACCATTACTTCATAATAATATTACTCAAGTACAAAGTACAGTGTAGTAAAACTACTTCTAAAATACATTTTTACTTAAGTAAATGTAACTGAGTAAATGTAATTAGTTACTACCCACCTCTGGCGGGGACCAGTACGTTTCAATGTAACACGCAGTATTATTAGAAAGTACTTTCAAACTGCAGAAGTATCCACACGACACCAACTTGGATTCATCGCTCAAACTAACCATCAGTTAGTCAATAACAATCAAAGCCTGTACGATCTGTCAGTTTCTTTACGGCACTACTGCGGCCTGTTGGGAGGAACCTCGCAGCCACTTTTCACCTGCATATGTCCTTTAACTCAAACAATTCACGAGGACTGTCGTCTTTCCTCAGTTCGGAGCATCGTCTCTCAGACTGAAGCGAAAAAACCAATTCATGCATTCGTTACTTCAAGGTGGGACCAAAGCTGCAGTGTGACACTAATGCTTGGTGTGTGCATGCACTTGAAGTGGGCCACACCTGCTAACGTGTGTAACCCTGAGGATAACACAGGGCATGCTGTGCAGCTGCCTCTTATTAGTAGCTACTGTGTGTTTTGCTATTTGAGCCGTTGCATGAGTAGTGTCAGATTATTGGTGGATCTCATTACAAATGTGTCACTGAGGCCCGTGTGAGCCAACTGTGTGATTTATCTATTTGGAATAAAAGGCTTGCATTGTAAAAATTCTAATGTGTTAGCTAATCTCAACACATCAGCTCATACAAAGCTAAACAAAAACGTAGTGTACCTGAGATTTGTTGCACTATTTCATTTTGAGGATCTGCTCCTCGTGTTTGCTAGCGTAGCGTTCTGATGGATTTTACATTTCCACTGAAGATGAGCTGCCTTACAACAACCTTCAGACCGAATCGAGCGGCGGGTCGACGTGTCAGGAGGAAACCTCTTTCCCCTCGTCGCTGTTCTTCGCCGCCGGCTACTGTCAACACCACGCAGACTGCTGCTGAGCGCTCTGCAGGTACACCAACTTACAGAATAAGCAGCACACATCGCTGCACAGGTTCAATAAGAGGGTAAGGATAGAGCCAGCCAGGGGACCGGTGATGAGAGGAATTACATGTTGTATGTGGAGCCTGGAAAGTTTTTAAAGGCTGTTATTTGCAGTAAAACTGAAGCTTTGAACAGCAGAAGAAAATGAACGACTGACATTTTATAGATGAAAAGATTATTTATTGATTAAAAATATCAACTAAATGATCATTTGAGTGATTCATGATAATCCTTATTCATCCTTCTACGGCCCCTAGTTCATCCTCCACCTTTGTGTGGAGAAAAACATGGATGGCACTTTGACACTAAAGCACAGTAGTGTACGTGTCATCAAGGACAATAAATCCCATGAATTTACTTCAGAGGAACAACTGCAAACCCCACGTTTCCATCTTTTCCTACACAGGAGGCCCCTGCTTACGATTCATTCATATTCTCCAATCATCACAAAAACAGGGCCTCTGTCCACAGAGGATCACATCCAGCGTACTCCACTACCCGCCCTGACCAGGCGGCACGAGCACCCCAGCCCCAATTATACAAATGACAGATGTTATTGATAACGAGGCAGAAAGCCAGGCCGCAGGCAGCGACTGCCTGGCTGGAGGAACTGATTTCAGACGTGGAGGAGGAGTGAAAATCTAATGTGCTGCGGACGAGCACAGGAGCGGCTTCCTGAAACACTCTGAAACATTTCCATCTCATTTATCCAAGTGAACAAAGATGAAATGGGTGAAACGCACTAAACAGCTTCCTGAATCTTCAATGTCGAGGAGGAAATGGAAAAAACAGGAAGAGGCGGAACAAAGCACTTTTAAATGTGCAGATTATGTTCTACATGCTTCCTGTTCTGCTTATTTAGCGCTAATTGTTCTGCGACACGTTTTGTTCCTGGATTCTGAATCATGATGGAGTCCAGCGTGACGTGGCGCCGTGGTCGTCGAGTGCAGGGAGGCCGCGTTGATAAGCAGGCATCAGGTTGTTTCAGTATGTCGAGGCCCTGAAACGACAGAGCGTCCTCTGAGCGAGACTATTCTGGGCTCCGTGTGTAGGTAGGACACGGAGCCGTCACGCTCAACTCCCCGGGGTGCGTTAAACATCCCCACACATACATGCAAATTTATGGAAAGAGGGACAGAGAGGACTTAATGAAGACAAATGTTCAAGCATTTGTCACATTTTTTCCTTATTTTTGTCTTGCCAACAATGGAGAGCTTGGCACGCACACAAGCGCTATTTTCTCTCCCTGTTGTCTCCCTTCACTCAGCCTTTTCAGCCAGCTGTCGATGGCTCACTCCAGATGTTTTTGATTTTTAAATCTCAAGGAGACTCAGAATCGCTGTTTTTTTGTTTTTCAGAGGGACTTTTCTGAACCATCTGTCACCTGCATGGCTGCGCTTTCTGTGGCTAAATATGCATCTTCATGAATTTAGATAATTAGTAGTGCGGCGTGATCAAAGACTCGGTTTAAGTTCGGCTGATCGTCCGTCTTCTTTGGGCCCTTCCACTCGTGGCTCGTCTTCACCTGAGACTGTTTGTTCATAGCCTGAAATCCAGCTGTCATCACATGCAGCGATCCTCCAGAAGACATGTGGGCGAGCTTGAAGCAGAGGATGATGTTTGCGTTCAGGTTGGAGCGTGCTCAGTGCAAAGGGTCAGAACGTGACTTCCATGGAGTGACTGGAAAACAGCTGCTGGGATCTCGGTGGACATACCTGGACATGCCAAATTTAAACCTGAGAAGACTTTTGACCTTTGTGGACATGGACATGTGCAATCTATCTTTAATTATCTGTTTCTCTTCAGTGATTTCACATTTTCTCATCTGAGTGTTGAGACAGATGTGAGGCACGTTGTCTCAGCCACATCTGTGATATTCGACTGTAAAACAAAGACGTTTCACACCCACTGAAATATGATAAGTCAGACTCTACGAGCCGATCTCCGCTCTAAAATACATATTCCCTCACACTCACTCACACAGCAGGAGGCCCGGCGTGCGTCACCCAGCTTTCCAGGGCCTTTCCTCTCTTATCGCATCACATCACAGCACCGCAGCAGCCAATCAGAGACACAGACTTCCAGTCATCTTCACGGGAAAATTCTTATTTTAGAAATAACCAAGGAGGGGAATGGCTCAAAGAAGAGTGCGAGGTGGGAGAGAGACAGAGAGAGAGAAGGTAGAAGGAGATAATTTAGGAGCACGACGGGGAGAGATGATGATGGAGACGGACAGATGGCGAGAAAGAACAATAAGACCGAGAAAGAGCGTGCAAAGAATAGAGAAGCAGCCTCAGAGCGACGTTCACGGGGAAAAGGAGAGAGGGCAGAAACGATGGGTAGAGCGACTAGAAAGATAGTAATAGAAGATAATTCTCAGTCCTGGGAAAAATACACCTTCGTCGTTTCACATTCACCTTTTTTTCTACTAAAACTGCAGCTTTGTATTTGTGTGAAACGGTTGTAACAAGTAATCAAAGCGAAGAGCGAAATCTGCGAAGCAAAGCCGAACACGTACTTCAACAAGTGGCTCAATCAGACGCGAGGCATCAACCGCAGCCAATTACATCAACGCTACGACAATAATCTCCACGTACCTGAGGAAAATCACTCTGACTCCTGCTCTTTTTCTGCTTTTACATTTATTTTCACCAAAATGAAAAGTGTCTTTTGTTGTCTGTCAACAGACGAACAACCGCTGGGCATCATCTCAGAACAAAGTCTCAGTACGTATTACTGGTACTAGTTATTTTGGAGATAAACGAGACAAAAGAAAAGCTGTAAATTCACCACATGCATGGGGTGGGGGGGTCCTGCTGCTCTGCTTAGCGAGCCCAAATGTAATGAAGCGAAAAAGCAAATCCAAACAAATTTTACTCTGGATCAAAAGTTTAAAAAGCCTTTATGTTGGAGGCCTGTCACAGGAGGTTAAAAGCAGCCAGCAGGGCGAAAAGAGCAGCGATTAACTGGCTGAGGGAGCCTGAACAAACCATTTACTGGTTACACCATGAAAATAGAGTCTTATTTAAAACAAGAGCCCTTCCTCCCAGCCTCATCATCTGCAACAAGCTGCCCTCGTTCAGAGGTCTGAACACTTTATGCATATTTAGCAGGACGGAAAAGAAGCCAACGTGGCGTCTCTGCCACCGATCCTTCTCCCATTTATTAATGTTACACATTGCAGCTAAAATACAGACAGACAACACGCAGTAGGGAAACGCCAGTGAACCCAGAGCCAGTATTTTAAGGTAGTATCTGAGCTGTCTTCACTTGATCTCACTGTTACTGAATAAATTAGAGGCGATAGAAAGAGAAATAAATCAGGCATAAAAGCACTCTTCCCATCGCTCAGTCTAATTCCTTGCTCTGTTCCTGCTCTGGTCATCTTGTCCCTCTCGATCTGCATCAGACCATCGGGGAACTGCGTCTGTTCATGCAGAAGACGAGTCATGATGCTTGGCTACAGTTTGAGAACCTCCATCGACGCTTTAGCTGTAGGAAGAAAAAGAGGCTTTTTTCCTCCATTCAGAGTTAAAACACTGTAAATGATTTGTTTCAGTCTGACATCATCCCAAATATAACAGACCCCAAAACACGCATGCTACCTTACTTTTGAGTAGACGTGTCCTAAAATGCTATTCAACTCCTTTTATTAACACTATTCACGTGTAGCACATCTTTGTTGGTACGGTGACATTAGGGATCGCTGTTTTCAAAGCAACGCTGGTGCTTCGAGATGATAAAATGGGAATGAGATGGAGTCAGGCTGCTTCGGTCTTCAGTCTCAGGTTGAATGGCATCACTTCTGAAGTTGCAATATGCGGTAATACAGCAAAAAAATGCAAAACTGTTGCTAGTTGCATATAGAAAAATGAGCAATAGCTGCTTGCATTCAGAGCCAGAACTGTGTGGATTTGAAACAAATTCCTCAACAGTGCCGTTTAGCTGCATGATGGATATTTACCAGTAAAATTATAGATGAGTCATCATCATTATCTGCAAATATCTGCCCGTCTGTCTGACAGTGATCGCAGTCACATTGTTGTCCACAGGTTGAGTATTTCACAAAGAGGTTGCTCTTTGGAGCCATTAGCTAAAATTTTGAAACTCCACCGTGGGTACTGCTCTACATTTTTTACGTCAGCTAGCCTGCAAACTTCTAATTCAACTGAACCTCATCATTCCTCTTTTACATGGATGCCTGGAGTTATAAAAACTCGTCATGCATCATGTCTGTGAAGGTTCTCAGTCATCCAGGTCATCGTCGTCTAAGGAGCTTGGAAAGAAAAGCGTCTGGACTTCTTTAAGTTTCCTTGAAGATGTTTCATCCAAGAAGCTTCTTCAGTTCTAAGAGCAACTGGTGAGATTCCCAGATTTAAGCCCTGTGGGAGTGTCCCCCCAAGAGGGCCATGAACCCCCTGTTGATCCTCTACATAATCACACGACCCAAGGTGTGAAAACAGGTGTGGGTCACAGTCAGCCACGGTTTGGGTGAAACCATTGTGAGATGTAGCCCCACCCTATCATGTGATTTACTGAGGTCAGACGGCCCAGGATGTGAGTGGGCGATAAGTGTCACCCATCACTTTTCCTAAATCGAGTTTTACTTGCGAAGCGAAACAAACAGTGAGTGAAAAACACAGGAAACTTCGGTCCTGTGGTCAGAAGTCTATCTCCTGTGCCGCCACTTCAGACCCATCGACAAAAAAACATGACTTCATTAAAGTAAAGCGTGCCTACATGATTTGTTTCACACACGAGGAACAAACAGCCAGCATGCTCGTTTATTTCCAGGCTTTTCACAGTATAGCTCTTCAGCTCAATGCCACGACTTGGGAAGATTTTGTGTATCCTATTTTATTACGACATACAAGATCCGGGTGCACTCCTATTTCAACCCTCAAAGCGAGGAAAACTAGAGAATGACAGCTTAGAAATGCCTCTTATATGTTCATGGATTTGCTCAGCTGACACGTCATCATGTAAATTCATGTAAAAAGTCTTGCATGAATCAGGTACATGAAAACAAACAAACACATTTAGAGGTTACTCAGACATTGCATGACTGGAATCAACAGGCAAATATGATAGAAAGGTGTGAGGACGTTATTAAAAAGCTGTTCTTTGAGGGGACGTGTAGGTCCCACGCTTCTGCCTTTAATCCATGTTTAGGTCATCAGCTGGTCACTGGGCAACATGCACCGATACTATCCACTGATTAAGATTCATTCACTCAAAGCTGGGCCATCACAAAAGGCAGGAAATTTCCTTTAAGACGACAGGTAAAATAAATTTAGTGATTGTTTCAACTCTGACTCAATGCTGTGCTCAGGAGGACTTCGACAGTCAGCAGGGGATTCGGCTCGAGGATGACTCCGGGGTTCTCGCTTTTCATGTCTTCAAAGAAAAATCATTCTTCTATCTCCTTACCTTTTTTCCCCAAGTCTAAAAATCAAGGTGAAATATGTGAAAAACAGCTGCTGCACCAATGAATAATACCCATCATGAGGTTTTCTTGAAGATGTGTGCTGAACCTTGGACAGACATTTTTGACGAACCGTGTTGGAATAAAATTAGAACTACTTTTAAAGTCACCGACTCTTCCAAGGCCTTACTTTTCTCAAGGCTACAATTTCTAATAAATTACAGAAAATATTTGAAACTGTTTATTTTATACAAGGCGGAAAACTAATTTGACTTTTGGTGATGTGGGCAAGAGAATAAGCCCAACAAGCTCATCTTGTAAACATGTGTCCAAAGATCGCACAGTCAGTCTGGTTAAGTCCTGCTCGCAACAAGACTCTCTATCAAATCAGAGACTACAACAGAGGACTGGAAGCAATTTACATTGACATTTGGCTGACATTGCTTCCCCGAGATTTAAAGGCAGCAGAATACTTCTTAAATTACAACAAGTAAAGGACACAAGAGTCAAAGTTTCTTAAGAATCTGTTACATGCAGTGGTGAGAAAAAGTGTTTGCCTCCTTCCTGATTTCCTGTTTATTCAGATCATCAAGCAAATTTAAACATTAGACAAAGATAACACGACTAAACACAAAATGCAGTTTATAAGTGAAGGTGTTTATTATTAAGTGTAATAAAGTGATTTCCCCTAAACATAATAACTGGTTGGGCCATTCAGAGGTGGACTTGATGCTGTGGTTTGGATCATTGTCCTGCTGCAGAACCCAAATGCCCCAGACTAGATTGCAGGTCTGGGGCATTCAGGTGTGTTAACACAATGCCAGTGTTCCCAGGAGTGGACCTCCCAGCAAATCCATCCAAAGGTCAGACAATGCTCAGAGCACATGTTGATACCTTATTAATGCTTAATAAACTAAAGAAAATGACTGACTGTACATTTAATGTTAGAAAAAAAACCTTATTTCACTGAACATACATAACAGATTAATTTTAATCTTTCCCACAGAGCTTCTTACTGAGTCAAACAATCCAAGTGTGGTGAGCAGTGCTGGGATGCAATAGGCTGCCATAGATGTGCACAGTACACAAGCTAGCAACGAGCTGCAAGACTAATATAGCTAAATAATTCAAATTACCCAATAACAGAGCACCTTTTTCTTGTACCAACATTTGTCGCTCCTGCCTCAGCTGACCGCTAACAGGCTAAATGTTCTCATGTAGTTTGTAGAGACAGATTTGGTTCACTTTTGTGTAAAAAAAAAATAAGAAAAAAGAAAGAATAAGAGGAAAAAGCTACAACTTTACAAATTCATCAGCTGCTGCGGACCAGAGTAAACCAAATATACGTGGCTAACACAAGAGCCTGGGATATTTAAACTCCATTGATTCATGCATCAGCTTTAGATCCAAAACTCAGTTTCCTGCTGACTCTTGGCCCCAGTGCATGATGGTCACATTGTCTGCAGAAAGAAGCGATACAATTGTGAGGTTCCCAAACTAAAACCAGAAACCTTTCTCACCTCAGCTACACCATGAGATCAAAATCAGGGTCAAAGACCGGGGCAGCGTTAGTGAACACATACTAAGAACATGCTTGACATCGTGGAAAAGATACAGACACAGCTCTCACTTTGGTTAGACACGGAACAGATGGCTACTAACTACAGTCTTACTAACCTAACCTGGTAAACAGCTGCCTGAGGGCTAAATCACACGTGGCCTGCCTCGTCATACTCTCATGGTATTTGCAGCAACCACGCATTTGTGGGGAGGTCGTCTGATTAGAAGGAGAGAAACTGTGTTTGCACAGCCGCGCACCGATGTTGCTGTCTAAAACTTCATTAGCATCGGGTTGCCAGATTCATGACATGAGGAGCCACGTGTACGAGGAGGAGGGCTTCGGCAAGCCGCCCGCTCGAACAGACCACCGTGGCAACATCAGGTATCAAAGAGCTTTGTGTTATCACGGAGAAACACCCTGTGACCTTGCCTTTCTTCTCGCAATGCTGCCATCAGCAGCCAATTAGAGAACATCTTAACAGAGACATCAAAAGGATGAGGCGAGAGAGAGGACATCAGTGGATTACATATGGAGGCAGCAGGTGTCCACACAATATGACTCCAAAGCACGCGGGCCTGCACAACGCCTTATTAATTAATGACTACAATATACACAGCAGGACTTCAAACAGTTTCACTCACACCAATCGAGAGCACCGAGGTTAAAAAGGACGACAGCACACCGCGTTTTATTTAGAGGTTCATTTTGTTGGATAACCACGTCTTTAACAGCACTGATGGAGACTTCATTTTATCACTGAAGCCGCTTCGATACTCTGAGAGCTACACAAGCAACGTAGGAAGAACAGGATTTTCAAGGTTTTGGAGGTTTAATATTATAAAAAATATTTCAGCACGAATTGGACTCCAACGGAAGGACCGTTGTGTTTCCAGTGTAGCCACGACAGGCCGAGAGCTAACAAGCTAAGAGCCAATGAGCCATTGTCTAACAGCGTTTTGTCTTGGCTTGTGCAGCCTTAAATATGTATGAAGCAACACGAGGTTCTCTCTAAGTGGCTTTCAGACCGGTTTAATCCTCTTGGAGAGTTTAGCCCAATGAGGGGTGAACAGGGGCCATTTTAAAGTGCAGTTAAATTGACAGAGAAGCATCCATTCATTTCCTTTGTAATTAAAAGAAAATCACAGAGGCCAAGAGAAGGACTGCCAAACAGAAGCGATGGACTGAAAGCAGAGAAACGCACTAAATGGCTTATTATTTAATGGATGTAACAGTTTAGACAGATCAGACACATGAGAGGTTAAGCACTCAGACCGGCTGGCAGAAGTTCACCAATATCAGAAACGTACACACTTCAGGCCCTGCAGCTGGTTTAAAGAAGCCTGTACAACATACGGGACTCAGATCTGACGTGCTCGTACGGTTTCTGTTCATCTTTACAGACAAAGGAAACTGTTTGAACACAGATAATGAGATTTCAATATCATGCGGTTTTATGAAGGGATAAGCTTTGTCTAAATGAGTCAGTTTTCAAAGCCAAACAATAGATTAATGACCCATTTTATTCTAAAAACATTTACTCCTCTTCTTCCTCTCGCAAAATAATCTCTCTTTGTTCAAAACACAGCTTCTTCCTACAGTTGTTTCTGCATGAAACACACGCTGACGTCTCCCTTTGGTTTGGATCTCGACCACTTTTCAGTTCAGTTTTATTTACAGCGCCAAATCACAACAGTCGCCTCAAAGTGCTTTATACTGTAAGGTAGATCCTACAATAATACACAGAAAAACCCAACCATCATATGACCCCCTATGAGCAAGCACTTTGGAGACCGTGGGAAGGAAAAACTCCCTTTTAACAGGAAGAAACCTCCGGCAGAACCAGGCTCAGGGAGGGGCGGGGCCATCTGCTGTGATTGGTTGGGATGAGAGAAGGAAAACAGGACAAAGACATGCTGTGGAAGAGAGACAGAGGTTTTGCCCACACCTACTTTCCAGTAAGAGTTTTGAGTGGGAATACGCCCAGTGCATTATTTCCCTTTCTGTGACGTCTCTTCACCCCTGAGAATCACTCCTGTGACTGATCCGCGCTTTAGTTTATGCTTTTGGTTCAGTTTAAAAGCTAAGAAATGTGCAAATAACCAGGATGACTTTCTGGTCAGTTTAGCAATTATCTCAAACACACTCAGTCATCACAATACCCAACAAGGCCAGTTAAACCTGAGGGATCGATATCAGTCCAGTTTAGAAGTTTGGAAGCATGAACCATCGTCAGCTGCTTCGGTGCAAACAAGTGGCCACAGGTGCAGTGGAGAGCAACAACCACACAAAGGGACTGTTTTAGCAGGTGGTGTCCACAGACCATTGCTCTCATGTTAACCCGTCTGAGTGATTCTTCTCCAGCTTTGTTTTCTGTTGCCGTTTTTCTCGTTGCTCGTAGTCTGAGACGGTACCTGCAGGCTGCACAGGAAGTCCAGCTGCCCCAGGATGATGCATCCATACGTGCTGTGTCTCCCGGGACAGTCTGAAGAGTACGTATGAGATACTGGGAGATGGACTGTTATGTGAGGAGAGGACGGGGGTGTAGAACCCAGAACAGGACCAGTATGTTCCTCTGTGTGAGGAGGAACAGGACAAGCACTGACACGATGACTTCTGAAGACAGTCCAAAGATAGCAGAGTGAATGTGAGTGTGAATGGTGGTCTGTCTCTCTGCGTTAGCTGTTTGATAGACTGCTGACCTTCCCAGGATGTACCCCACCATTCACCCTCTGATGTCTGGGATAGGCCCACAGGGCAATACCCTACCTATTTCAGTGTTTCTGCATTTGAAACCACAGATAACGTTTCAAATAAGAATGCGGACTGAGAAGAGCTGAAAAAATTTGCTGCGAAATCTTATTGGTTTGTTTTGTCAGACTCGATGAAGCTGAGGCAGTGAAGGCTGAGGAGTAACCACAACCTGCTCACTGCTTTGGTTTAGTCCTTTAACTTCATGAGTGAAGTATGGATGAAGCACACAGAACAAATCACACAGCCACACAGATTTATCGAGAGCGCACTCGGTATGCAAACAAGCTCTACGAGGAGGCCGAGACATAAATGCATCCTAACAGCGATGGGCCTCGGGCGCAGCTTTCTTCTTCTGTCTGGAGCTAATCTACCCTGTTTCTCCTCCCACTCTACCCTTTTCACCTCTCTCTAATTTACTGCGCTCTCTCTTTTCTCTCCTCGTTCCTCCCGGTAACTCCGTATTTTAATATTTTATACTTTAATCATTTTCATTTTAATCTGATTCTTTTCAGGCACTTTTGCTTGGATAGAGAGCTTAGTACTCTGGAGAGTTGCGGTTCATCTGATCATTCTTGTCAGTGATGAAACATTCATAAAATGTCAACAGAAGTGCGCAGTATGGTTCAGTCGCACGGCGCCGCGGCACAATGAAAACACGAGGCGTCATCGCCTTGAATCCACTGAAGAGGAAACACGCTGCCTGTTAACGCTCACTTTTCTGCTCTGTTTGTGATGTGAAGAGCTCACAGACTGTCTGTCATGCATTTAGTGTTTTTACAGATGAGGCTGGTGTAATTTTACCTTCTGTTTTTAAATCAACAGCCACATAAAGTCTGCAAAACCACTGATTAATGCAGCTTTTCAAATCAGGTTCTCTTTGTCTTTTGTTTTTTTACATTTAAAAGCCAATAATATATTAATCTCTCAGCCACTGTCCCCCTCAGATGGTGCTGTCATAGTTAGGTATTATTTATGTGACTAGTTCAGTTTGGGGTCATTTAGAGAGAACGCCATAAAAGTCACAAAATCCACCAATCAGGAGTTACCCTACAAAAAAAACATAAACATCCAGGAGGTAGCCAGTGTGACATCACTCACTGATGATATCTGATCATGATGTTTCAGCCTGAGACCCAAAAAACATCAAGGAAGTGTTTATTTAGACCACAGAGTAAAGAAACTAAGGGCTGTTTTCTCATTGACTTTATTATAGTCACATTTTCTCTGCAAGCACACCAGTCGCCCCCTGCTGGCCATTAGAAATAATGCAGGTTTGAGACCCTGCAGCTGTTTCCATTTATTACAAACCGCCTCTGTTTCAAGCATCACTCTGAGAATAGAAACCTGGTGGTCACTGTGTGGTACTGCAGGTAAAACAAAGCCAGGAGTGATTTTAATGCTAATGAGTTTCGAGGTTGTTTCTGACACATGCAAATCATCTTCCTTTCCCACGGATTGCACACTTTCACACGTGGGTATCTCTGTGTGGAGATGAACTTCGATGTTGCGGCAGAGAGGCCTGAGGATGAGCCTGAAATAGACTTTGGACAATAATGGAGATGTACAGCACAGACAAATAAGCTACATCATGCTTCTCAGTAGGATTATAGTGTTGCTGATTTTGTTTGTATAATGGTATGCTGATAAGAAGAAAACATAATGCCATCTGACTTATTATTTAAGTGAGCCAGTCAGCATTTTTGCTGCTGTACAACTGCCTTGTCTTGTCTTTGCTGCAAATAAGCCGTTACATTAATGTGCAGCTTGTTCTTCTTTGCTGATCTCCATCCTGAAAATGATTACAAAGCCTGGAGAATGCATAAAAACAAATCAGCGTCATACCTACTTCTGCCGCTACTCTCAGTGCTGTGACTCGGTTTTTATATTCTGCAGCGCTCCATGGAAAGACAGGATGGCTGTTCAGAGTGATGAGCACACAGAGGATGAATGCATGTGAAAAACTGAGATTCGTAGTCCACACATGTGGGCTAGCATGTGGTAGGTCTCAGGATGAGCATCACAGTTGTTAATGCAAGTGCAGCCAATGAGAGTCAACATCATCAGTCAAGCCAGATGTGGGTCAAACCATCTGGGTGTGAGCAGTGCTGCCAGTCAGGTTAGTTTAAACAGTGGTCAGGTGAAGCCATCCATGTGAAGCATGTGAAGGTCTATGTTATCCAAAATGCTCCATCGACTCGGCAGTAATGACTGAAATGTGTCCGAATGTCTTTTAGGACCTCAGTAAGTCCGTTTTTCTTCTTTTTGAACCATTAGCCACCGAGGCTCCTCTGAACCCGTTTCACTTTAAATGTAGCATCTTGTTTTGAGCGGCGGTCCGTGGGGAATGGTTTTTTTATGCTATTTCAATTACAGAAACTGCTTTTGGAAATGAGCTCAAGTCACTTTATTTCCTCTCTCCACAGCACACGCAGGCCAGCAGCTTGTGTGGCCCTGTGAAATACTTTTCACAATTTATGGGCCTCTATCAGGGGTGTTTTACAGAAACACTGGAAAAGAAAAGAAGAGGTGATTGTGCTTATTTACCCTCCCACACACACGCACGCACTCTGGCCTCTGTCGATATCTTTATCAGCGTTTCTCTCCGGGACGGCCGTCTGTTCCACCTGACAGCTGCCTCTGATTAGGTGTTGATGAAAAACACAGTTTCCCAGAGCGCACTGCAGCTCGGCTGTCCATCCGTGCGGTTGGCCAGCCGGTGTGCGGCCAGCGTGACATTTGGAGTCTGCAGCTTTGATGCGCCTGAGCTGCTGCGTCATGCTCAATGAAGCCATGCAACGCCGGCCATATTGATACCCACGTAGAAGGGCAGAAATCAATCGTCCACTCTTGTGCTGTGTGTGCGTGTGCGTGTGCGTGCGTGTGTGTGTGCCAGCAGCAGGGCTTTAGAAAACCTGCGCTACCCAATTTTTCAGGTCGCTACTCTGAATTTGAGAAATAGAAACTCTGACATGTTGCACTCGTTCACCCCGTGGTGGTAAATGCTGGATAAACTCTCGAGGTCAAGGCAACTTTCAATAAGTCAGATGCTATTTGGATACGCTGGTTGAATAAATCCTAATGATTTCATTGACCTCTGACCTTTTCTTAAGCATCGCCCTCGCAGGAGTGTCAATCTCCCACAAAGTAATTCTCACTGATGAATAACCCCATGACCCTCCTCGCTCTGCAGCAGCTGGAACACGTAGTCTTTTCATCACTCCTCTGTTGATGAAGCCCATTAGACATTTTAAAATAACAAAGACGCTCTCCATTTTAAAGACGCTGCTGATTAAACTCGAGCAAACATGCGTAATCACAGAGAAGAAGTGTGAAATTCCTCAGGAGTTTATTTGTCAGAGTGGAAGCAGACGCCGTACAGAGCTGGTAAAGAAATTTCACCCTGTCTCACTTTGAAGGTATCACAGCAGAATAAAACACAGTAAAGCAGAAAGATTATTATTGTGATAGAGGTGAGGTGCTGAGGTAACCGGAGCACACGACTGACATCACTGCTGTGACACTCGGCGTGGGGTTTAGGGATAGCTCACTAAACTTACCGGGTTGTGTTGTTAGTCTCAATGGGCTTCCTAAAAATCTTTTCCTATGACGAGACATTTCTGTCCTGATTGAGCGATGCTTCATCCACGGGGCACGCTGTGGCCAATGGACCAACACGGCAGAAAACAAAGCAATGAAAGACAAAACGAGGTGATATCGATTTGAAGAAATGACGTCTCTGGTTGTTAGCAGCACAGCCTCACAGGAAGAAGCTGCCTTAAATGATCAGACATGAATGATGATGTCAGATGATGACGCTCTCCCCGTTTGTGTGTGTTTCATTACGTTCAGGACGACAATCATATGACCCACCATGAGCACGCACTTGGTGACAGTGGGAAGGAAAAACTTGCTTTTAACAGGAAGAAACCTCCGGCAGAACCAGGCTCAGGGAGGGTGAGGAGGATAAAGACACGCTGTGTTAGAGAGCCAGAGATTAACAATAACTAATGATTCAATGTGTATAAACACAGAGTGAGTGAAGAAGTACTCGGTGCATCATGGGAAGCCCCCTCACGCTGTTTGCAGTCCCCACATCAGCTCAGACCAGACCAACTTCATTTCTGCGTTGGCTTCCAAACGTGGCCACCAGTGGAGAAGTTTAGGCTGCTGCTGCAGAGCTTTCACAGCAGCCTCAGCTTGTGGAGAAATCTCCGACAGGGAATTCATCTGGCTCCTCACATCACGCTGGAAGCTCCGGGCTGGGCACTGCAGCTCGTGATGAGGAGCAGAATATCCCCGAGGAAGTTTTGTGGGAGGGAAGTGAAACTGTGAACACACGCTCAGCTGCACATTTGCACTGAAGCTACGAGGGAAACGATGTCAACACGGCACGGCTGCGCTAATATTTGTTTTAAGAAATGTCTCCGATTACACGACGAGATCCCACACAGACACAACTTTATTATGTGTTAATAAAACACTGTAATTTTTAATAACGTGCAGGGACGTTTAAATTACAGGAGAATTATGCTCCCAGTCGCAGGCTGTGTTATAAAATATTCATGTAAATGTTAAAAATACAAAAATGAAGACATCTGAGGAAATACAGAGGGTGAAATATGTGAAGGTAAAATAATAACACACAAACCAGTCTAGTGGGAAAAAGTGAAAAGCTAAATATTAATGCAATAAAAAACCTACATAAAAGATATTCAACAGTAACTTACATCAATAAATAAAAAATGAAATAGGATGTAAAAAATGATTTTGAAGTCGATGAAAACGTTGGGTGCATGCAGTTACCCAGCAGGACAGGAGACGAGGATGCTGAGTGCAGTGGGATTATTAAAAACCACCAGGAGACTAATAACCTTTAATTATTAATCCTCACTGAGATCTTCTACCTGTTTTATGTTTATTTGCTCCCCGTGTTGCAGCAGTCATCTGCGCCCATCAAAGAATACTCATAAAAATGACTCCCAGCTATCAAAAATAAAAAAAAGTGCACGACGTTTGCTCTTTATTCTGGCTCATGAAGGACGATTCTTCAACTCTGAAACACGACGCAGCGTCCTGCCACGGTTACGTTTGTGCTGCGAGCAAACGTCTTACTTATTGTCCTTTGGGACAAAATTGCACCAGAGACGGTTTTTTGAGCTCTGAGGTTTCGGATGGATGAAAAAGTAAAAAAGCGAGGGCGGAAGGAGGCGAGCCGAGGAGCTTCTTTAATCATCATCACGGCCAGTGTTGCCAACTTAGCGACTTTGTCGCTATATTTAGCGAGTTTTCAGACCCCCTAGCGACTTTTTTCTTTAAAAGTCGCTAAAAAACGTGAAAGCGCATATCGCTTTTACTCTCAACAAGCAGCAGGTGCTGTAACACAGTCAGTTCTTCTTTTACTCTTATGCTGTTTTGTGGATCACAAGGTTTAAAACTACTTATAAACACACACACACAAAGTAACTCCACCAGAGTGCCTATTTCGGGTCACTTTTGCCAGTCCAAGCCTGGGTGAAGGAGCAGGGTTGGAATTGTGACATTAAAAAAACAATAATTGCTAAAGAAATTTAATTTGTAGTTCTAAATAAACTCTAAATGCATTTAGGACGTTTTTACTCACTTTATGTCTCTTCCATGATGTTATTTCTCTCTCCAACAACATAGGTTACAATTATATTAGCATGACCAATTATGCAAATTAGGTGATGACGTCATTTAGCGACTTCTAGCGACTTTTAGGACAGCCAATAGCGATTTTCCTTACTGAGGAGTTGGCAACACTGATCACGGCCGACTGACAGTCCCGGACGGTCGGTGCAGACTCGGCCAGACAGCCGAACCAAAAAGCCCATCTGCTCCTCGTATCCCTCAACGATGAGCCTCTAATCTGAATAAATGGGCCTCCTCTGCTCGGCTCGCGCTCATAATGGCCTCGCACGTCACGCAGAGCGAGGAGGAAGAGATGAAGACGAAGAGGGGTTAGAAGACTTGTGCACGTGTTCAAAGTTGGCGTCCAAACTCGTCCTCAAACTTTGATTTGCCTCTCTGCTGGACTCGTGCTGCTTTACAGCGCCGCTCATATATTCAGGCGCGATGTTCACCAGTGAAAGATGTTACATGAAATCCATAAAAGGACAGATTTTCAGAGAAACGATGAATGGTTGAGAGAATACAGACTGACAGAAATTAGGGAGGATTAGTATCAACAGGAAAACAAGAGGATCAATACGCGTGTGTGATTAAGCCCAGAGAGGAGGCCTGTCTTTTTCCGCGCGTGGCGTAGCAAACCAAATCTGCCCTCCGAAAGGACAATTAAGTTTGAATGGAAAACCGATAAAAGCTGGACGGCGATGAGGAATCTGTGCGCTGTGAGGAAGCACTACCGACAGAAAACAACGTACCAGCAGCTAAAAAACATTGCGGTCTGGCAAAGCTCACTGGACGTGTGGGCTGAACGTGTGCCAAGTGTCAATTCCACTTTCTTTTAGGCTTAAAAAATGGCACTGCAGCGTAAACATCAATTTTCTCCTAAATCTTCTGCCAAAATCCATTTTTTCTGAAGGAACGGGCCGATGATTACACGTCACGTCGTTGAATTCGCTGTTCACTCATATTTGAAGGTTTTGAAGTCACATCAGAGAGAAAGGAAAAGTCCCCACGGTCCACTTCCAGACGCTGGCCTCTTCTGAGCCAGAGCGCCGCTGGACGCCGCTGACCGTTCACAGCTCTGTGAGCAGCGGCTTGGCGTCGCTTCCAGGTGAACAGACATAAACCACTAAAGTACGAATGGATCTCTGAGCTTTTCGAATAAACTGAGCAAATAAACCTGCAAAGCTTGAAATCAGCTCATTCATCACAAAACCTAAAGTTAACTTAAAAATAAACTCCTGCTATAAAAGCAAAGACGTGAACGTAAACAGGGAAGCTTCAGGCGTGCAAACACTCTGAAAGCGATGAATTCAAACCCAGAAACAACCAGCCGCAGTAACGATGATCGATATGCACACAGTCGCTCCGCACAGACTCCGACGCCGCCTCGACTAATTGGTAAGCGGTGCGGTGGGATCACGCAGCGCAGCGTGTCTCCAACACACCAAACACTGAAAACATTCAGCTTTTTCTCACTTATAAGATGATCCTCCACAGGCTGTTCCCAGCTACCTTTGAAGTGAGCACTTCACTTCCATTTAACAACTAAATAAACACCAAACAGGCCCATTAAAGAGCTGCGAGCTGCTGTGTTTTTGATACAATTAAAGATTCATTTACAGAGGATTGTAAAGGACGCTTTTATGACACTGAATCTGTGGATGGGAAACAACACACTGTCACATCTGTCATCACGTTACATCACTGGTCTGAAGCTGAACGTTATCATTCAGTCTAATGTTTCATTTACTAAAGTTTGAGCTCACAGCGCTGTGGTGTCATTTTTCTGCTACAGTCCAGCATCCTCGACATCCACAAGCCGTGCACGGCCGCGTACGCCACCAAAACAGCCATACTGTGTTCATTACTCGACCGGCCCCTATTTTGGGCCAATCAAAACTCTTACATGACGGTGACTCATCTCATCCATCTGTCGTGAAATAACTGGCTTCTCTCACACTGCAGTAAACATGTCTGTCGTGCAGCGCGGCTTATTAGTCAGCTGGCTCGCTGGCAAGCACCCATTCAAAGCCCAAGCCAGCTCAGTAAGAGTTTGGGTTATTACAGGGACCTCGGAAAACTGTTGTTCCCTGTAATGTTCCCAAAAAGTCTGAGAACAGCTGAATTAGTCTGCTGTTACAGTGAAGGAACAGAGGAGTGTGATTCACAGCTTTGTTTATTCTAAGAACTGCAAGAAGAATAAAAAAATCACATTTCCTCTCTGTTTTCTTTCCAAGCTGAATTTTTACAACACAAGAGAAAAAACATTTCTGCTCACTTCCAGCTCCATGCTCTTAAACTTAGAGTAGCTTTGCATGATTTTCAGCTCAAACACACCCTGACTCATTTCCCACAGGGCCTCAGTGACGGGGGCGGGGCCTTCTTTGATACCACACAGATCAGACACTGCTATCCATACCTTTCCTTCATGTCCTGCTGTCCTGCAGGGCTGGTGGAAGGAAAGAAGCCAGACTGTGCTATAACTTCATTAAGGCTGGAGTGGAAGCAGCAGGAATTTAAAAGCCTGGATAAATAGATTCAGCCTGGGTGGCTTGGTGCCACTACAGAGGGAGAGAAGAGTGTTTTTGCAATTTCAGCAAAGCACACCTTTGCAGTTCCTCCTCACACGACAGAAATTACAACATTCCACATGAAATGATGTGTTTACTATCAAATCAGCTGAAAATGCTGTCAAAACAGTGAAATCTGAAAGCTTCTCAAACCTTCAGAAACTCTTTGAGGAATCGTTCGGTTGGTTTAGTGGGGAGTGAAAATCCATCAGTTTCTTTCACACAGTTATCCAGCAAGTTATTAACAGGAGAGAACATGATGCAATTAACTGACAGCTGTATTGAATTTGGCAGTTGGATTGATTTACGTCTCTGTGTCCTCTCTAAAGTCCAGTTTTGGTAAAAAAAAAACATCAACGCAGTTTGTTGTTAAATTACACCCATGCTTTTACTCCTTTCTCATAACGGCCTGTCTCCAGTCCTCAAGATCTAATGGCTTTCCCAGCTTTTGCTCCCCTTGCAGCTCCGCCTTGTTACATTTTGTCACATATAATGTCATCAGCCGGCGCGATCCTCGACAGCTCGGTCCATTTGTTCACCTCCTGCAGCCACGGCCAAACTCTGTGCTCGGCACTGACAGCGCTGTTTTGTGAGGGAGTCCCCGCTGACCCGAGCCAGATCAGAGGTTCACTCGGAGCTCTCATCGCTCGACCTGACGCTTGTTCATATCAGAGCTGCAGGGCAGCTTCACACCAGAGCACGGCATCCGTTAAATCTGTCCAAAGACCGGGGCTTTTACACCCCCCGACTGTGTTCACTTGGCTATTCACAGCAAAAAGCAGAAGAAGAAAAAAATGAAACACTGGCACATAGCTGGTAGGTTTTGTACTCGTAGCTCTATTTCTTTCAGTTTTTTCCTTTTGTGTGGAAAGCTGGAGAACCAGCCCCAACGTTACCTTTCAGGTGCTTCGAGCCCCGACGATGGAGGCTGATCAGAACACTTTGATTTATTCTGTTATTCGAATTCTCACATTCATTCTGCTATTCAGCCAACTGCAGCAATACGATCAGCAGAAATGACAACAATAAGCCGAACGCTGCAACATTACAGGGAGAGCAAACAAAATCATAATGAAAACATCAAGAGTGCAGCGTCTTCACAAAGGGGTCCGGCTATTACGTGCGCTGTGTTTGCTTTGAGGTGCCGAGCTTTGCTGTGATATGAAGCTATTAAAAGGAAGAGGTGGCGACAGCTCGTGCTCACTGAAAACAGTATAAATGATCCACTAATAGCTTTTCACATCGTCCAGTTGCATGTGTTGCACTAACTAATGCAAGCCTTTCACTCGGAGCAATGTTCAGAGTCACAACCATGACAGCTATGCTGAGGTTGGGGTGGTTCCTGTCACATAGACGGTTTAGTGTTGAGTGAACTTCACTGGTGGAAGTACAGCCGGCACGTGTCGCAGCCTGTGACAGCTCCACGCTCTGCAGGACTTTCTGTATTGAACCCAAACTCTTCCTCCTCGATGGGAGGTGTTCCAAAGCCAAAGCTGTTGGGACAAATGACTTACAAATATCATAAAATCATATTTTATATAAACCAGAGAAAACATATTAAGTCCCTAAAATGAGAAAATTTACAATAATTAGCTGAAAAATGTTCGTCCAGCTGTTTCCTTTTAGTACCACCTCATTTCTGCCCCCATCCCATTCAGATCTTATTGCTTTCATCAAATTCAGCTAATATTTTGTATGAAATTGTAAAATGTTTTCTATGTGGTGTTTATAAGATCTGAGGTTTATGAGATTTGGAAATCATGATTATTATTCACACTTTACAAAGCGTCCCATCTTTTCTGAAAATGCAAAAGTCTGTTAGATCCATTCTTCAGCAGGTCGTCTGCACGCTTCAGTGCACTAAGAAGCAGCCATATGATTGGATGATTAGATTTTTGGATTAAGGAACAGTTAAACAGGAGTACCCTGAACCCACCAAGCCAACCAATCACCATCTCTGCGGTCTGTGAAGTTTCTGTATGAACTAATACTGTACGTAGTTTTGAAACAGGTATTTAAGAAAGCACGCCTGCAGCTGCGTAACGCTGTGTAGCTGCACGTTCGCCTCATTCTTCACTGAATCGCCGGTTCGTTAATAAAGGATTCAGATCCTGGCCTGCAGTTACTGATGCACTTACTCTAAATCACTCTGGATAAGAGTATCCGAGAAGCTAAATGCCTGCATCTGTCTATATCCTTATATTGTAATTGCCACCATCCTCTATTGATTACACTCAAAAATCCATTGAGCCTAATGTGATTTCATTAAGATACAGTCCAACCGAGCCATTCCAAACAAATCCGGCGGGCAGCAGAGTCGATCTAAAAAAGTTTTTGTTCCAGCCTTCTGAGGCAGACACATTGAAAATCGTTTAAGTAGTCGGGAGTTATTCCTAATGGTTTTCCAATTCTATGTCGACATGTGTCCCATGTGAGTATACAACGGCAGGTAAATGTAAAAAAAAGCAGAGAGGCTATAGCTGAAAGCAACTTATAGAAACATTTTGAAGTGGAGTCCATTTTTTTTGTGCAGATGAACAAGGTTATTTGTGTTCTTGAAATAAAGTGATACCGCCGGCTATAAAGAGATCACACTCTCAAACACTGCAGTTTGATGCTGTTTGCATTACGAAGCCCAAAAATAGATGGAGTAGCTATGACTGCCAGAGGGAGCAATCCTGGCACGTATCAAACAGCTTCATCTGTGTAAAAGAGCAGGTTACTCATCAAGGAGCCGTGGCCCCATGCTACGATACTTGGTCTGAGATAGGGCATTAAAGGATCCTCACCGCTGAAACCCAAAGGAGAAACGGGCACCCAGCAGAGTTCAAATACCAACAGCCTCATCTCAGCAGCAGCAAGAAATACATTCAGACATCTAGAAATAAGACTACCAACAGATTCCAAGAATATAATGCAATGTTTTTGGGGAAAATTCCACTGATGTTTTAGCATTAAGGCGGAAAAATCAGCACATGAAGCTGCAAATCCCACAGCATCGAATCCATCACTGAGGGAAAAGTGCAAATCTTCAAACTGGAAGATTAAACGAGAGTTGCAGAAAGCTGAACTACAGCAATGTCACAGGTGGTCATTTGGTAGCGAGCCAATTAAAGCTGCCACTGAAGCTGGAAGCGGAGACGTTTTATGTTCTCCACGAGGCTGCAGCTGTTCATATAACTAGCAGCGTTTTCACATTTGACAGATTTCAGTAGGATCAGGATCAGTTTGAGCACAAACGAGACCACAGCTTCCAACAGAGCTCCATCCATGCCTCTAAACCAGGGGTGTCCAACTCCAGGCCTCGATGGCCGGTGTCCTGCAGGTTTAAGATCTCACCCTGGGTCAACACACCTGAATCAAATGATTAGTTCATTACCAGGCCTCTGGAGAACTTCAAGACATTTGAATCAGCTGTGTTGGATCAAGGACACATCTAAAACCTGTAGGACACCGGTCCTTGAGGCCTGGACTTCCCCACCCCTGCTCTAAGCTTTCTGTGAGGCTCAATCAAAGACCAATAAGAGGGACTTAAAACAAGAGAATCATCCGCTCACTCACCGTACTCGATGTCATAAAACACTATAAACTTCTGCCAGCGCAGCTCCTCCACCAGCGTCAGCATGACGTCATTGAGGCGTACGGGCGGCCGGGCGGCCAGCGTGTAGCGCTGCCCGCCGGGGCTCGGGTTGAACTGGCAGGCAGTGCGAGGAGATCCTTCGCTGTTCCTCTGGATGTACAGGTGTGGGATGTGCATGGCGTCCGTCAGGGACTGCAGGGCGCTCGCTGAGGCGCAGCCAGTAGATGTCACCAACGCCAGGATGCCCTGGTTCATCAGCTCACAGGCTGGAAGGGGGGAAGAAAAATGGAAAAGTGAGCTTTGGTAGACAAATGAGCAACGTAACCAGAAACATTACGTGAAAATCTGGAGCAACCACACAGGCTGCAAAGATTCCTGCAGAAGCCCAGCTCTAATTTTAAATAATGCCTTGACCTCTTGTTGCTTTCCGCACTGAAAATTAGGCCACATAAATCTAGAGGAAAGCCTGACAGGTAACACTAATGTTTACCCTGCCCTGACCTACTTTGAACTCTTAAACCTGCATTCTGCTTTTCAGGCAGGAGAGTCGATACGGATGATTAAACAGGCCACATATCCACTCTGCTAAGGCTAAGCTAAAGGTTAAAATTTGGCTGGCCTCACTGGCTTGAGTGGCAGATTCATCGGAATCATGTGAGGACTACCCGCTCAGCTGTCCAACCATCAACCAACTGCCAATAAACCTGAGCGAGTACTGCACACACTACAATATCCTGCACATAAGAATACACTAAAGAACACACTGAGAAGAAAATAAAGACTGTCATAAACCATCCTGTGAAGACACGAGCCAATCAGATCGGCACTTGGGGTTTCAGACCCAACCCCCTCGCCTCGTCCTCCCAACCTCCAAGTACAAGCAGAAGCACCGCAGACCTCACCATCCACAAATAGGGAACAACAACACAACAACGCAACAACACAACGCAAATACATTCTGAAGAACCAGGACTCACACAGCTATTAGCATACCTTTAACTATATATACACACAGATGCTGCATGTGTCCTGATCATGATCTCACTCACAGGGTCCAAACATGGACTGGGGGCTACGGGTGGATATCACACAGGTCTAAGATGATGGCTGTTTTTGTTTCGATGAATTCATTTATGTTAATAAACTTTAAGGAAAAATGTGTTTTTTGAGTTCTTTTAATATCCATCCATTCTCTTCTGCTTATCACCTATCCCAGTGGTGATAGGACGAGAAGCGGAGTGCACCCTGGACAGGTCTTCAGTCTGTCGCTGGGCTCACACAGACAGACACACTCAAACATTAACCCCACTACCTGCATGTGTCTGGACTGTGGGAGGAAGCTGGAGTAACCCACGCCAGCATGGGGAGAACACGCAAACTCAGAAACGCTCTGGTCAGATGGTGGATTTGAAGCCCGAACCTTCGTCAAGTTTCAGGACCACGGACAGCACGCAGGGGTTTCAGTGTGATCCATGAGCTCTATCACATGACTGTTTTTAGTGTTGGACCTAATTCAGCTGCAGGCACTTTGACAGTACATGAAATATAGACCACAGATGCATGCACAACACTCCTCCGTGAAATCTGCACATCCAATTTTCAGTAAACACCCCCAGAAGGGCAAGGGCTATACTAAAACTTTGATGTTTTATCAAATCAAATAAAAAGAGCATTGCAAAGATCTCTCCATGTCCTGCCATATGATTTATTATTCGATATTGTTTCTTGACATTTTTCTTCAAGGTCTGCTTTGACATTGGGTGCTAACAATGAAGGTCAAAGTCAAATTTTAACCAAAATGCTACAAAATTTGAAAATGATATCTTGAGAACTGTGGACGTCAGGCTGTAACAAACAAACAGAACTGATTACAAACTCCCTGTGAAAGATGTGACGTTACAGTAAAGAGAAACAAAGGTTTGTCAGTCTGGTTGGTTTTATCTCTTGAAGTCAGTTGTCTTGATACAAGTCTACAGTCTAACATCAGAGCCTGTCAGTTACTGAAGCCTGTTTTCATCCTACAGACTCTTACTGACAGACAACAGTAAGTATGTATGATGTATGTATGACATACGTTTATATTCTTTTCTGCTTGCGATGAACCGGCTGCTCCCGTCCTGTTTGTAAATGACTCACAGCTGAATATCATCTCTTAGCTCGCGACCTTGCAGTAAATTATGTCATGTCGTATTGAAATGAAGTTCCAGCACAACCTTTGTAAACCACCCGTAAACCTAACCACACTTATCAGCACTGTTTTGGTCCATGCAGTGATTCTGGCCCTTGGTGAGTTCTGGGAAGCCTCTGCCACCACAGACATTAAGTGTATATATCTATGTGCACTGCTCGCTGAATAATGTATGCTAACATCATTACCGGCAAAACTTCCAAAAGCATCAACACTGACTCAGATTTGTCAGAGAATACACAAATTTACATCAGCTCATGTGAGGATGCACAAGTGTAGCAGCAGCATCGCCCCCGGGGCTGCATGAACCTTTGACCCCTGGCTTATCACCTGGTTTGTGCAGTTGTACCACTCTCTTCATCATTTCCCTACAACCCCCCGACAGCACAGGCCTCCCTATCAATCCTTCCCTTTCAGACCTCTCCCTGCATCCTCCCGTGACACATTAAGCTCTCCAAACTACATGAGCTGCCATGTTTTCTGAACACAACATAAAATCTACTCTCTGATACGGCAGCCACCCCCTCCAGGGACTACGTCTTCCCTAAATCTGCTGCCATCATCCGGTGCTTCCACGCTTTCTGCTGCCCTCTCCCTGCTGAAAAATGTTTGGGATCGGGACCTGTGAGGAATGAAATCCAATCGAGCGTCTGCCAGATAAACGTCCTGAGGGTTTTCATGCTAGCGCTCTGCTATGTTTCCAGGTTTGTTGAAATCTCTCAAAAAATACTAATTTTACTCCCTAAGAAGACCTGATGCTTCATCTGAGCACACGGACCATGTCCACCCTTCATTTATCCCCCCACTAAGACTTTGGGGAGATTATTGCAAAAGTCTCCAACTCTTCAATTCATCCACTAACATTGTCATATAATAGCTGCTTTTTTGTTGTGAAATGGCTTTTCAACCTTGTTTGTCTCTTTGCTGCTGATGTGACCCCTAAAATCTGCACTGTTTCCAGTGCAGCCTCCAAACACCCGTGTAGCTCTCGCTCTACAAACTGCTGCCTGTGAAACTGTCTCATCTGAGCTCTGCTTCCTACTGAGACAGTTGCTCTCTGTATTTTTCCATCCTCAGACAGCGACACTATCGTCTCTGACCTCACCTCTCTACATTTAAAATCTAACACAGATGTGGAGCTCAAAAATCCTCCTTTTCCACAGTGCTGAGGCAGCACAGAGGACCCAGCTAATCGTTCCCTCTGAGCACTTCCTCCGTTTGAACGAGGTACATCAAACCCTGTTCGGACCACAGAAGTCAGAGCAGGAGACCAAACTGCAGACGCCACAGTTTAAGTTTCCTGAAAGCCCTGATTTCTTCTGCTTCGCATAAACAAATTTAATGTTTGCAAGATGTCACAGTTAATCAAAAGAAATCATCCATAACAGATCAATGATGACTTCATCTGTACGGCGCTTTTCAAAACAGAGTTACAAAATGAATTTCAAACTTTGACGTTTGAATAAAAGCCACACATAAAGATAAGTAGACATGTTTGAACATACAGCACACACAGTTTCAAACTAAGGCCCATAATAAAGGGTAAGAGCTAACCTATAAAAATCTTCTGATGTTTAAAACGAATCACAGAATCTGTGACCTGATAGGCTGAGGGAGGCCCAGTGAGGAGACCCGGTTAGAGGATCGGAGAAGCAGCATTTCAGGCGGGGTGCAGTGAGAAGCTGCACTCAGGCCCAGTGTAAAGTGCAGAAGAGTTATTTTGAGCCATGAATCATGCAAAGCTACTTCAGTACAGTCGGCGGTGAGCAGAACAGGTGCCCTTTAAGTGTTGGGAGGTGTTAAACAGAACAATAAATCATACTTAGGAGAGCATGTTGCATGAAAACAAACACTGGGGTTAAGAGAGACTGTAAATTTTGCTGGTTTGAAGGTTCATTAAAATGCATCTCCACTTAACACAATAGCATTTATATTCAGGGCAGAAATACGCCTCACCCAGAGCACACTGACTGCTGATGGCAGCTTACAGCGTTTTTCAGGAGACAGGATATGGTCGAGGGGTTTAAAATGGACATCCTGTTGCAAATCAAAGCAAGAAGTCAGGATAGATAAAAGTCCATGTGGATTCTTTTGGAACATATTAAGACTGCAGCAGTTTGAGAACAAGATTTTCTTTCCTATAGATGCTGCAAAGTAAAACTATGTGCTTCCTGGTTCTGGTTCCTGGTGGATCTTCAGTTATTTGACTGCCAGCTCCTTTCAGACGATCTATTTTCACACATATTTTCTTTAAAATGTCATCTGAAGCTACACAGAGATGTTTTCCCTCGCGCCTTCTCCTCCGACACTTAGACAGCCGTAGTTTAAACCTCTCGGAAGGCCTTCGTCTCTGGTTGGAGCCCAACTTTCTCTGCAGGAGAAGAGCTGTCCAGACTGAAAGGTCAGGAGATGCTCCAAAGGGCAGCAGGCATGTTATGACTGAGCACTCACCGGGGGAAATGTGAAAAATGCTGCTGGGGTAGAAGAGCATAAAGCACAGCCAGGTAGTCCTCCACAGAGGAAGAAAGAGGAAGAACAGCTGGCTGGTCACAGGGACCCTGCTTCTTAATGTTTGACGAATGAAATTTGGCTGAACTCGGGCTAAATGTCTCAGAGCTGCGAACAAACGGAGGACGGGGGAGAGATCATCAACATTCAGCCAATTTCTGCGTGCACGAAATTCATCTTTATTAAGAGAACAGCATTCAAGTCCTGCTTCGTCAGCATCCGACAGCTCGGAGAAGCGATGACGGGGCAGTAACGGCACCAACAAAATGGAAATTGTTTCCGAGATAATGAGACAAATGTCGCCGCCGTGAAAATGGAGCTAATGAACTTGCACTGAAGGATTTAGAGTGTAATCTTGTATTAAATTAGTAAATGTTTTTTTTGCCAGATGAGATTGGAACTGAGCTCATAGGTCAATTTAATAAAAATAAATCAGGGCTAATCCAGCACACCGCTGAGGTCAGGTGGTCCTTAGAACTGAGGTTTAAGGAGCTGCTAATCCACCTGCAGGAACGTCATCGCTGCTTTCACCTGAACGTTTTGGGTCTCTCGTCTGCTTTCTGGGCAACAGTGCAGTTCAGCTTCAGTGACTTTATTGTTGTTAGTATTTTCAGATGCATAGACACAGTCTGGTACTGTGGAGTGCTAAACCAGGGGCCCATTCTTGTTTTTCATGAGATTTCCTCGCTGATTATCCGCCTGAGCGCTCTCCGTCATTCCACGTGAACATATGCAGTTGTGTAGAGGTTGGAGAGGTTTTGTGTAGTTGAGAGGGAATCACCAGTGCCAAACATGTGATGTAGTCCCTTGTAAAACATCAATTAGCACAGCTTTAAATTTATATACAAAAAAACAAATCCCCTGCATCCTATCAAAATAAAAGCTCCCTTAAGCTGAGGTTCTGATCTGCGATTAAACAAAGATCCACAACAGCTGACGCGTCTCTTGTTGACGTCTCTCCACATGACAAGAACAATCATATGTTTAATGAGCCTCGGCGCATCGGGGACTCCAATCTGCAGTCGGTCCAGCCCTGAAATCATCGAGGACCAATTAACATAATGCACCAGAATGGGACTAATAGGTTTGGAGGCTTCAGAAACACAATGCTGGTAGCTGTTGGGATAACTCACTCAGCAGCCGGCTAAAATGATTTGGGTTGCGACGTGACTCACTTGCTCTATGAGTCCACAGTGAGTCATGGTTTCATCTGTGCTAAATGAAGCCTGCACAATATTTAGCCGAAGCGACTCCCCGTGCATCCTAATGACACTTACAGAGTGACTCCTACCAGACGGCGGGAGACAAAAACCATTAGAGTCAGAGCGAGACAAAGATCTCCCTCCCTCTGCCCGTCTCCTTATTAGTGTGATTTTATCGATGCCTCGCTTTGAAATTATCTACAGGAGACAAACTCCTCTTATCCTTGAGTAACGGGGTACGATTTAGACCAAACTCCAGTGTTAACAGTGAGTATCCACGTACCACATTCAGGAATGCTCACTCTGCACTTGGAAATGAATTTATGGATGAAACATGACACATGGACACCTGGATTTTCTAAACGAGGCAGCAAACATGAGCGAGGTGGCTACGCAGGCCTGGTATATCCGCTTGGTAACACAGCAACTTACAGTGTAACCCCATGACTTTAACAGCGATGCATCGCATTTTCCTTTCAGGATTCATCATCATCCAGGAAATATAGAAACATGGAAAATTTTGTATTTTAGCAGAAACTGTGATTTTTCCCTTTGCTGCCCAAAGCTAATGACCACCTCTCTTCAAAGACTAACCAGGGCCTTTATTTACTTCAACTGCAGAAAGTTACGAGCTTTTATTTGAAGTAAGATTGTAATTGATGCCAGTCGGTCTTTCTTTCTCTGTTGGATCGCTGTAATTGGTCGTATGAGTCATTTTTCCACTGCAGGAACTCTATTTTTATAGAAAGGCTTATTTTGGCATTCGCTCCCACTGCCAATTTAGTTTATTGCCGTATACAAACACAGCACATTCTCACTTCTTCAAATGAAAAGCCCTCTAGTCCTTCAGCACAGACGAGAAAGGTTTTTATAAACATGGTTTTATTGTGGGACATGTGTAATGACACCGACAGAGTATCGAGGGACCACAGAATAAACTCAAATGCAAAGAACTGCAAAGTGTTGAAAATTGAATAAATATATTATTGGACTCAAATTTAAGTGAAGGAATGTTCAGTACACTTGCCCAGCATGCATGTTTGTGAAATATACCATAAGATTATCAACCTTTTTTTTTCTGGCTTGCAATAGCAGAGCAGTTGTTCCGTATCAGTGATGGCCATTTCCCACTATCAGAAACCAGCCCTTTCATTATGTTGTGCAGGGCTGCATGGTGCTAACGCGTTAACGAGCTAACCGTGCTAAGGCGTTGACGCCGTGCAGCCCAACGCACGGTGCGATCCACGCTAACTCGCTAACAGAGATTTGTTGCGATTATGGCGTTAACGTCATTTTAACGAGATTAACGCTGACAGCAGTTTTTAGTCTATATCTTTTGACTTATTTGAGTCCTGATGTATTAAACAGAAGATATCCTGGGCTTGCCATTGATATCTCATGTGTTTGTGCCTCTTATAGCTCCAAGGAGGAAGGAAATCACAAAAAAACTACAATGGGAAGTTTCTTTTTCCCTCGGTTCTCAGGAGGATATGACAACTTTTCTGGGACCAGGGGTACAGCGAGGTGTTTTGCTGCTGAAACTTGGCCAAAGATAAAAGTTAGCTGGGGTGGATGGACTGTCCTTGTGACCCACTGTAGAGCTAAAACACCAGGTGACAGCGGCAGATGGAGGTCATCGCACTCATACAGACGTCACTGACCTTTTCTCAGGCCTCCAAAAACAGAGGTGCTCACCCCAAAAACATCCGTCACGCAGTCAGGATTCGAACAGTAGTCTGAAGGGCACCGAGCTGCTAGCACAGGTGAATACATCCAGGTCACCATTCCCTGAGATGCTGTGAGACTGCTCAGGTATGTCATGTTTTATCAAGCTGAAATCAGAACAAGTGTCCAAAATCCCACCAGCACGCTCGGCACATCTCATTCCCTCTCACAGTAAACTGAGAAAACGAAGCTTTTCATTCTACCCTCTGATTATCGCCACTTAATTAGACCCATGTGCAAAGAGGTGGTCTAAACAGCGATTCATCTACTTTATCAAATTATCACGGCACAAACAAAACTAACAGGTTGCCAACATATCAAGGCTTTAACACCAACATGATCCGAGTGTGTTTCAGCCCATAAATCACACCAAGGACATCAAATTACAGCTACTTTGGTTTCTGCGGTGCTCGAATACTTAATTATCCCTAATACTCTGCTTTAACCTTGGACTTTAAACGTTACAGAGAAAAGGTCTGTAAAAAGTGTACACACTCTATCGTCAGCAGTTTTTCAATAGGAGAAGAAAAAAAGCACAACTGTAGACCAAAATAGACCCATCAAATAAAACTAACAAGTCCTTTGGGATAAATCAAATTACAAATCTATCAAATCCGTGGTTCAGGTCTTTCCCAGGAGTTTATAAGCACTGAATGAACTTGGCATGAGTTGTCATTGATACCTGTTGACTGGAGATAAAAATAGTATCAAGAATCCATGAGCGACTTGGTTCTTGTGATATTTTTAAACAACAACAGGAAGTTGGAAACACACTTTGGAAGTTCTAAAGCAGTCAGTGGCCTCACTGTGACCTCTGCATGTTCCTCCAGTTTTAGATGTGCAGCTCTGTTATCTGCCAACTGTCACTGTTATGTGATTGTTTCCAGATAAAGTGGTATCAAGAGTGAGCAGAGGACTTTTCAGAGCTTGGCGACTGAGCCATGAGTTTGGAAGTTTACCAAGTCCAAGAGGAAAACTGGGATTTACTGACCACTAGTTGCACCTCAGATATTCTGTAGATTTAAATTTTACAAGTCATGTGGGACATTTTACCGAAAGAAATGATGAAACGACTTTCTTTCCTCGCTAATGCAGCAGAGGCTCATATCAGATCGCCTGTCACTCCTGAAAATCCAGCGGCAGCTTTTAATCCCACCTCCACCTTTTCAGGGTTTCTGGCTCCGTGAATTAAGACGGCAGCTGGATTGTTTTTATGTTACAGGAAAACAATAGGAGGGGAAATGAGATTCATTCATGTGCCAAGCGCAGGGGCAGGGAAGCAAAGATAATCGATAGGCTTTGAAAACAGATAGCCAGACTGGCACAACAAAACAAAAGGATTAGAACTACCAGGCAAGGCCTTATTGAACAAATCACTGGCATGAAACAAAGCAGGGAGATGAGGGGATCCACTGTTTCTTAATTACTATTTGTCCTCCTCTGCTATCTTTAAATTCCCCAAACACATCATCTATTTTCTGTAAAAATATGAGTGAAAATATGTTGTGCTGGTGCTTATCAGTTCAGCGATACAGCACGAGATATGAAGAGCGTGTTTGCCCCATCTTGGCTCAAACAATATTTCCCAAGTGTGTTTTTTAACAGACTACATGAAAATGATTACAGTGTCTGATCAATTAGAATAAAGTGGAAGAAGCATCCCGGGTTTTAAATACTTGTGTCAGAGATGGACCTCTAACTCTCAACTTGTTACCTATGGACCGTTAAAGGGCATCTAAACACGCTGGGTTGGCGGCTACGTTCAATATTTCAGTGTGCAGGGCTTTTCTGAACAAGCCGAACCAGCCGAGCACAACCAAAGCCAAAGCCTGTAATTTGTAATGTGAATTATGCTTATTTCATGGTACCGTGGTCGTGTCTGTTTGCGTAGGTACCTGGCTACAGAAAGCCAATGAAGAGGAGTTTTCAACCTATGCAAATGTGTTCCCGTGTAGTCCCTGACTAAAACCTGACAGTGTGTAACTTGACTGTGTGTAGGTTAGATGCTGATCGGTTGACAAACCATCCAGAAAAGGGAATGAAGGAACTGCACAAGGAACGGGAGAAAAAACATCAAGTTCAAACTGGAAAAGCACAGATAGTGCGCGCTGTCAAATAATTTAAATGTAATTATATAACGACAAATCACAGCAACAGCCACCTCAAAGTGTTTTATGTTGTGAGGTAAGCCAACAACTACACGACCCCCTGAGTGCGGGGGCTCACGACCCCCTGCCATCGGCTCTTTGTGTGTTCTAACTTTGCTCTTGTCTGCAGCCGACTGATGGACCAACAACAGCACAAGCAGGAGTACCCCAACAAGGCTGCTGCCCCCACCTGGCAGCAGACGCTCTCTGCAAGTAGAACAAAGTCTTAAAGTGAGCCATCAGTTATCGTTTTTTATATAAAATATTGGTTATAGACCTACATTCATTTACTTCAGTTCAATTTAATCTATGTAGCGCTATCTGACAGGTCTTTCTGTGTGGAGGTTACATGTTCTACCTGGGTCTGCGTGGGTTCTCTCTGGCTTCTTCCCACAATCCACACACATGCAGTTACTGGGGTTGGGTTAATGCTGATTCTAAAGTCACCAAAGATGTAAATGTGTCTGTACACCCAAGGCAGCTTGGATGGGCTGCAGCCTCCTGTGAACCTGAACTGGATATGTGGAAGGAAGGATGGATGGACAGATGGATGGATGGGTGGATGCATGGACGGATGGTAAAAACACTCCAGAGAGAAAACCCCAACAATCAGACGACCCCCATATAAGAAGCATTTGTCGACCGTGAGAAAGAAGAACTTTCTTTCAACAGGAAGAGACCTCTTACGTGAGCTCTCTCTTCATTTTAGTTTGCATTTTTGGGTTTTGATTATAATAAAAACAGCTTTACATGCAGCAGTGTTTGACAACCTGGGGACGACGGCACATCTCAGTGCTGCTACGAGTCACAGCGTTAAAACCTTGTGTGTAAATGGGTGACGTCAGACTGGAAACACTTGTGCAACCAAGACGGTGAGCTCAGTATGTACGTTATGACTTTATCATGATGCTGTGCTCCCAGATATTACCTGAGGCTCCAAAATATGTTGTTAATGGAGAAGAACATCAGACCTGCGTGGTAATGAACTGTGCAGAGTGAGCATGAGCAGTGATTGCCACCATGTCTGAACCATCACTTCCCCCCATACGGCACTTTAAGGTCATTTCACTCATCCTCCTCTCCTCTCTTTCTTACATCTTCACCATCTTGATGTCTCAGTCTGTCTTGCTCCCGCTGGGATTTCTGTTTTGATTCCTGCTGTGTTTCTTTTCATCCTTCTGCTTTTCACCATCCTCTGAAGTTAATATCGCCATCAGCGCCTCCCTCCTCCTCCTCCTCACTTAAAAGTTAACATCTCCAATTAACCATCCCTCCTTTTTACCCCTCCTTCCCTCAATCTTCCGAACTCGATGTCTATCTTAGTGCCGGTTTCCTGTCTTTCATCGGAATGCTTTTTGCTTAAATGTGGTCAAAAGTTAAGTCCAGGACGGTTTAACATCAGTGGCTTCAGGATGAGCTGAACCACCAGCAGTCTGCTGCAAACTGAGCGAAGAATTGAAAGGAAAAGTGAGGATAAAATTAATCAGTCAAAATCAGAAGTTTTTAACAAATACTCTATTTCATATCATTCATCTTTTTATTGTATTAGTTTAGTTATTAGTTGGTTGATTGTTCATAATTTTAATGGCTCTCTAAAAGGAAAATGATAACAAATATTTTACAGAAAACAAAAATTAAAAATTAAAAAGATGTAAAAATGATTGATGAGTGATGAAAGCAGTCACCCAGGTGGCCACTCGCAGATGCTCTTTGTCATGAGCAGGAAGCAGACCAAAGGATTTTTATGCTACTATAATAAACCACGGCTACTGCTCTGAGGTTCTCTGTTTTACTTTAATTTATTTCTTACGCTCATTAATGTATTACGTAGTTTTCCTTAATCTGTGACTAACACTGCTAATGAGCAGAAACAAAATCTATATAATGATGATCCTCCTGCAACACCTCAACAAACCAGACTCTGACACAAAACTCCAGATGTGTTAGTCTATGAAGGACAGAAGTCACTGCAGAGCTGATGAAGAACTGCCTCCATCCATCCTTCCATCCATCCTCCCTCTGGCATTTATCCGGGCTGGGGTCACTGCAGGAGTCTAAACAGAGATGTCCAGACCTCCCTCTCCTGGTTCTTCGTCCAAAGCCAGATGAGACATATAATGTCTCCAGCATGTTCCAGTGGGACATGCCTGAAACCATCAGTTGGCTCCCATTCTTTCTGATGACAAACCAGAGGTGGTGGCACAGCTGTGGGCAGGGACGTCACTTTGCTTTAATACCATACGGCGTCTGCACCGCTGCTGACACTGTGCCAAAGTGATTTTAGGATATTTTTTTGGCAATTTAATTTCCTTTTCCAGATGACAAGGAGTTATCTTTAATTTGAATTTAATTACATTATCAAAAGCTCCAACAAGGGAATGCAAAGCATCAACGCTCCAGGCTGAAGAGTTGAGTTGGCTTAGATTCAGTTTGAAATTTAAGACTAAAGATTTGCATTGAACAAATCACAGTCAACTCTGGCAGATACACTTCAAGCTACAAGCTCGAAATCTGCATAAAGAGGCTGAGAGTTCTTTTTCTTTACCTGCATCATTAAAAATATCACATTTGATTGACATTTAATAACAAAACCATTTTACAGGTAAATATGTTTGATGTACACAATGGCAGCAGTGGTGGTTTTGTCTCTTTATCACTGCCATCAACACACACACACACACACACACACAGACACACACACACACACACACCCCGCCCTCTCTGTTCAACATGGCTTCCTCCACCCTCAGAGCTCATTTTTCACCTCGGGCCGATGGGGTCTTAATTTCTCTCATGCTTAATTAAACTATCTATCTCCATGGATCTGTAGCCCCATTACCCATAATGCCCTACACCCCCACCCCCACAACACCACCCCACTCCCACCCTTTCACTGTTCTGAGCTGCTGCTTGACAATGTCCCTGTTAATAAGGGGGTGAAATGAATGACCTGCAAAGCTAATAATGCTGCAGACCCACAATTTATTATGGATGACAATCCCCAGGCTTCAGCGTCCAACCAGCCAAAGCCCCGTGGATGCTGGAAGTGTGCGCATGCATGCATCACAGCATGTGGATCTTTTTTCCCGTTAATGGAGACAGATGCAGTGAGAAGCAGCAGTGTTGTCTCTGTCAGACCTGCAGTCCTGTCGGGCTGGAAGCTAAACTGCTGAAATACTGATTAGGAACTCGTCTTAGGCTCGATTCGTGACTAATGGAGGGTGGGGCTGAGAGGGAGCAAAGGTGACGCAGTCACGAGATTTCCTGATTAAAATAATCAAAAAGTAACCATCAAGTGTGCTGCTGGTAAAAGCAGAGGTTAGCATGTTAGCATGAAAGTAATGTGTGGATTTAGATCTGCTCAATAGAAATAAATGCATCTGCACGAACATCACGCATATCTGGAACCTTTATGAGCATAAACGATAAAACATAGTTTAGGCTGAAATGATGTCTCTTGTGTCTCCTGAATGCGCACTTTTTTCCCACCATTGAAATCCAGTTTGTTTCCTGCTGATATTTCCATGACAGTTATGCACAGACTGATGTCAGCTGTGAGTAACAGCAGAGTGCACACGGACTGCCTGTCCCTGTTAGCTGTAGTAGTTTTATAAACAAGTACAATTTACTGAAACGATTCAGTATCAGTGCAAGGAATGCGATGCTAGCAATCACCTGTGAGCTTGTCTCATGCCACTTTGATAATATAAGCCTCCAGTTTACACAGAGTCCCACGTGTATGGGAGAAGTAGTGCATCATCCATAAACAGAGTTTAACTGGTGAAAAGTTTGCAGGATGAAATTAAAGGAGGTGGACCCCTTCTTGACAAAGGTGTGGTACATATTGGACCTTTAAAGTAGAGCTGCATTTTAGACCCAGTGTAGAGTTTTAATCATTCATACCACAAACAAGCGCTTTAAATGTTACTGCAAACATAATCAACGTATAATGCTAAATAAAAAAAAAAATAAAAAAACTGATTTCCACTTGAAAGAACAATGTGACAAAACTCAGAAACACGTGCCCCCCCGTTTGACTGTTCCCATGTTTAATGTGAACACAGTAAGCAAAAATAAATAAACACTTTGTTGTTTAGGTGGTGGATTTATTTCCAAATTCAGATCTCTGGATTACTTTGACATGGATTCTTCTCGTTTCTTATTGTATTTCTTTTGTAACTGTAGTTTGGAAAGTGCTGCGTCGAGACAGCACATGAAGTAGTAGGTAATAAATGACTGGATCATCCGCCATTCATCAAACGCATCAGAACCTTGTTTATTTTCTGGCTGCAATATTGATTTTTTCCCTTTCGTTTTAAGGGCCTGTGCATACCTGTGTTTCTCCTGCTGTCAACAAAAGCAGACAGGTATTGAAACATAAATAGCCAGAAACTTAATATAATTCATTTCTAAATAATTAAATGAATATAGACTGTCAGAAAACATCAGCCTCTGCAGGTTCAGCCTGTAAATATCAGCAGTCTCAGTCTGAGCCTCAGTGGATGGATGGAGAAGTTGTGTTCAGTAATGAGTTTCAGGCCTGGACAAAGCTAATGTGCAGCAAACAAAACAAAACCATTAGCTGTATTGAACCTCCATCTCGTCTCATCTCGCCCCGTATATTTCTTTCTTCATTTACTCAGACGCAGCTTCGAGCTGAACGTGACCGTCGGAGTGTTTTCGACTCGGATCACTTTTACTCAGAGAGATGTCTGACTTACCCTCTGCAGCACGGCTCATATTTAATAAAATAACAAAAAGGACTACAGGGATGAATTCATTTGTTTACCATTTACACCGGCTGCATGTCTCTAACACAGTTTTGTTTAATCCTTTGTGAGGATCCAAATGACTGTAGACAGAGCATGTCGTCTGTGCGTGGCCTTTTATTTTGCACTAAGCAGATTCCCAGTGCTGATCCTGGCCTGGACTTCCTTCCCTGCTCACCTGCTCTGTCTAGCTTGACATGTCTTCCATAAAATAATAGACTGGTGGTGATTTAATCAGTGTGGAGCTGGGATATGCTTCTGAGACGCTCTGCAGCACAACTGATGGAAGTGGAAGCATCTTCTTAAAGATCATTGATCAGCTCCAGCATCAACATCAGAGTCCAGCTGCAACAGAGCCGTGTTTTCACAGGAGTCTATGACAATGTAATGTCCCAAATCCCTCAGTGTTTGTCCCATAAGGGGGAAAAGTTGGACGTAGCCCATTTATTTGGAAAGTGCAGTTTTTAAAGCCTCCAGCTGAATATTTTGACGCTGTGCAGGTGCATAAATTACAAAATTACTTTATTTGACTTTAGTGAAACAGCGTCTCAGCCAAGTTAAGCTCAAGACTAACCCAGCATGTCTTCTGTCGGAGGTTTCTTCCTGTTAAAAGGGAGTTTTTCCTTCCCACTGTCACCAAAGTGCTTGTACATAGGGGGTCATATGATTGTTGGGTTTCTCTCTGTATGTATGATTGTAGGGTCTACCTTACAGTATAAAGCACCTTAAGGTGACTGTTGTTGTGATTTGGCGCTGTGTAAATAAAACTGAACTGAAGACTGATTTTTTATCTTTACACAATATTCTTATTGGCGACGTCTTCGTCCTGTCATCCCACTACAAAATATCTTGATGCAGTTTTAAATTTAAACTTTAAATCAAAGCATTAAAGCTGTAAAGGAGCAAAGAGCCCAAAAACATGCTGCTTTAATCCTAACCCGGTGTTTTAGACTGAAGCAACAAAGACTTAAAGAAACCTTTGATGTGAGTCAGTTAGTGTAACTATTGTGGAGCTGCACTTTCTGACCCACAGAACAGGGAAAGAACACCTTAAATGTAATAGCGCCGTGTCGTTTGGTGATTGTTAGTGGTATTTGTGGAGTTTCCTGCCCAGTAAATTAAAGAAAGATGTGGCATTAAATGCGTAGGCACCTGAGTGTTTATGAGCATGTATGCATGTGCGAGACAACAGAGGAGGTGGAGAGTGTTAGGGCAGGAGATAATGATATATTATGGAGAACAGGATGGTCCCTGAGTGTCATTCATCACCCTGAGACAGCTGAGGGACAGAGCCATCAGTCAGCCTCCACTTCAACACAATGCAGGGCAGACACAGATGTGCGGTAGAAGGGAAGCACACCTGGAGACTGACAGGACATGCCGAGAGACACACAGGGAAGTGTCGAGACGGAGCGATAAAGGAATAAAAGATTCAAGCTGGTGGATGGGCTGGTGGGATGCAGGGACGAGTCATGTGGGCAGAGGAGGGGAGCAGACTTGTTTATTTGATTATTTCCTACAGGTGACCTACTTTTCCTCTTCCCGTCTTATCGTCGTTTATTTCATACTAATTTCCCATAATCAGTTTCCACAAAGCTTAAGCAATAAATAGGGTTTGTCACTGCTGCTCAACAAGCTGCCAGAAATATGCCTGTTTTAAAATGTCCAGTTTCACAACAGGAGAATAGACGTGTTTACGTCCTGATATAAAAAGTGATTTTGATCTCTACAGCTAATCTGCACCTTTGTAACAGCTGCACACCAAACACGAGTTCTTATTGGAAGGTTTGAAGTTTGGTGAGTGACTCCTTTGACTGAGTGGTGTGCAGGTAAGCATGGCTTTAGCTCCTTTGCTTACTGGAGTCACCGGACTTCTCAGTTCTGTGTGTTTGAGTTGAAAATTCCAACTGGGAGCTCGGTAATCCTACTGGAACCCACGACAAGGATAGCTTGCTACCCAAGTTAGCACTGTCTACTAACCCTCATGTAATGGTGATCATTTCTGGCTCCATGTGGTGTTGAAAAGTAAAGTGGAGATGATAACCTTGCACATCCTGGTTTACTTGTAACAACAGCGTAAAGTGAGCGACTATTAAAAAAGTTGAAACATCTTTTCCAAAGTGGCCCAGCTCCAAGGAAGGTGACCAGAAGGACTCGTTTATCGCGTCTGAAGGTGATTTTGTTTCTCACTGCTTTTTAAATGTCACTCTTTTTATAAAGTGCTATGTTTTTGTGCCTTTTACATATAGTTTTAAAAGAACTCTGTGCTTCCAGAGAAAGTTGGCCCCAGTTTTACACTTCAAACGCACACATGGGGCTGGCTGAAAGAATGAGGTTGTGTGTGCACCTGTTGAATGTGAAGTATCTGTGCTGCCTTGGCTTCTTGACTTCATTTTGAAAAGTGAAAAAAGCCTCTCTGTCAGTCACTTCAGCTCACGTTATTAAGACTTTCATCAGGTGAAATTCTTACAACAAAAGATGAAAGAAAGGAAAAGATTTTACATGATGAAGAACCAAAATGTCAAGTGATTTCGAGTGATTGGCAGTGTGTGGGACTTTTTTTCCCTTTTGAAGTGAGGAGTTTTTGATCCTGTATAACTGAGACCTTCAAGAACTTTTTAAAGTTTCAACACGGCTCCAGCTGGAAGTACACAATCACCCGAAGAGGTTTCCATACAGGAAGCACATGATAATCATTACTGATAAGTGTTATTTTACAATAAAATGATCATTAGTGATCATCACTCCTCATTAGTAATTTGTCTAGATTAAGAGTACTGACACGGTTCTTTGCTCCCTGTTAAATCCAGAGAGGATTTTAAAATCCTGCCCCTCACATTAAAGTCCTGGACAATCACAGCCTGTCACATCTTGTCATGTAGTGTATTTTTATCCTATTAGAGCACTTCACTCTCACACTGCAGGCTTACTTGTTGTTCCTAGAGTATTTAAAAGTAGAATGGGAGGCAGAGCCTTCAGTTTTCAGGCCCCTCTTCTGTGGAACCAGCTTCCAGTTTGGATTCAGGAGACAGACACTATCTCTACTTTCAAGATTAGGCTTCAAACTTTCCTTTTTGCTAAAGCATATAGTTAGGGCTGGACCAGGTGACCCTGAATCCTCCCTTAGTTGTGCTGCAATAGACGTAGGCTGCCGGGGATTCCCATGATGCACTGGGTGTTTCTCCTTCACTCACTATGTGTTAATAGACCTCTCTGCACTGAATCACACTTGTTATTAATCTCTGTCTCTCTTCCACAGCATGTCTTTATCCTGTTTTCCTTCTCTCACCCCAACCAATCACAGCAGATGGCCCCGCCCCTCCCTGAGCCTGGTTCTGCCGGAGGTTTCTTCCTGTTAAAAGGGAGTTTTTCCTTCCCACTGTCGCCAAAGTGCTTGCTCATAGGGGGTCATATGATTGTTGGGTTTTTCTCTGCATGTATTATTGTAGGGTCTACCTTACAGTATAAAACACCTTGAGGCGACTGTTGTTGTGATTTGGTGCTGTGTAAATAAATCTGAAAATTGAATAGAACAGTAAAAAGTGAGCGACTATTAAAAAAAATGTAAAACATCTTTTCCAAAGTGGCTCAGCATCGAGTTTGAAGTTGATTTTGTTTTTTAAGATTAAGATTGGGCTTCAAACACTGAACATTTCATCTGCCCACATATCTGCACAGATCACTGTCCCAAAGACATTAATCGTTTGTCACTGGAAGGTGTTTTTATAACAGAGAGCATGAAATGTTATGGAAAGTGACACAGCTTATTTTCAGCGGTGATTCACGATTTGCAAATCTCATGAAGCCATATTTTATTCACAAAAGAATAAAAATCAGAGACATTTTACTATTAATTAAAATGATGAGCTCATTTTGAGTTTAATGAATGTGTCTCAAAAAGTTGGGACGGGGGAAAAAGAACAGACAGCTGGAGGAAGACCAGGTCCACTGGCAGCAGGTCAGTGACATGAGTGGGTTTAAAAAGAGTTCCTGAGGAGTACACATGGGCAGAGGCTCACCATAACTAAACATTATATTGGTCTGTGTCAGCATCATACACAGTTATACTGTTCTGTGTGCATTCGACTTGATCATGTGACTGTCAGCATGTGCAGGGCGTCTTTAATTAACTCATCTGCTGGTTTGCCAGTGGACACAATCAAACCAGAGATAAAGGATGAGCGTGTGAATGACTAGAATCTGTAAATATCCTCTAAGAATAATCACTTGGCTCTATGGGAGATTTTCAGGCAATCTCTATCCCGACTGCTGGAGAGTCTGAATGTAGGCGAGCGATATCTGTGGGAAGTGTCTTCATTCTGTTTAGAGTCACGTACGCTGCTCTGTGCAGCAGGAAGCACACTTCTCTCACTTTTCCTGTTCAGGGTAGTTTTTGAATTTCCTAACATGACATTCTCATGAAATTTCATGAGGTCTTGCTGGTGCAGACATTTAGAGAGCAGGCAGTATGGATCAGATATGTTTCCTAAGTATCCAAGATTAAACCTTCAGCGTGCAGTTAGCAGAAAAAACACACATCCTGCTTTTTGCTACCGAAAACCTTGAAAAGGTCGTGCAGTTCGATTCAGCACACAGGACTTCAGTAATGGCTGCTGATGAATTATACCTGAATCATTTATGTCCAGCGAGCTCGCACTAATGGCTCGATCGGTGCTCGGTGTGTCTGCAGTTTGCGTAAGTGCAGTCGGCGAGTGTGCACCATTCAAAAGTTTATAGAGAGAGGTTGACGGCACGACGAGTGGCGCCGAATCCAAACACTTGACTTGTTTATCCCCAAAACACAGACGCCAAATTGAGCACAAACTCCTCAAACAAGCAATATACAGACTTTGTGAAGCTTAAAATATTCAACAGAAGCTGCGCGGCTCTGTGTTAAACAACCAGCGGCTGCTTGTTGCTGTGTCTACACGGCGAAATGAAGTGACTGCGACTGTAATTGTGAATCTTTGGTTTTGTTTGGCCGCAGCTCTTGGATTCCATCTGTTTGGCGGATTACGGTTGTGCGCTGCCAACAAACAGCAGCCTCTTTGCAATCAGTCGTCTCACTTGAACCACGCAGACCTCCTTCATGGCGGCGCGTGGCGTTAAACTGCTGATGCTGTGGCACAAAGGCAGAGGGACAGTTCAGCTTTTGTTATGTTTGATGTGCCGTTTTTATCTACTGTGTCCTTAAAAAAACAGAAAACCTCAGCCTGCATTACCTTAGGACACAGACTGATACGACATCATTCGTAGGACATCATTTATGGGAAATTGCTATGTTCGTGACTGCTGGGCCTTGATCATCACCGAAACCTGGCTTCACCCGGGAATACCTGATGATGCAGCTGAAAAGGGGGATTAAAAAAGCCAAGTCAGACCACAAAAGGAACATCGAGTCCCACCTGTCCAGCAACAACACACGGGAGGTGTGGCAGGAATGCAAGACATCATCAACCACAGAGGCAGCACTGCGAAAACAGAAAATCCAAGTGTGCAGCTGGCAGAGGAAATAAACAGCTTCTTCGCCCGCTTTGAAACACCACAACAGCAGCACTCATCTGCCTCAGCCCTGCTCCCATCCTCATCCTCACCTGGTTCCTGCACCGCCCCACTCACTGTAACGGAGCACGATGTCAGACGTGTGCTCCTAGCTGTGAACCCCAGGAAGGCGGCCGGTCCAGACGGAGTACCTGGCAAGGTACTAAGAGCATGTGCCCACCAGCTCACCCTCATCTTCACCAGACTCTTCAACCTCTCACTGGATCAGGCAGCCATCCCATCCTGTCTAAAATCAGCCACAATCATCCCAGTGCCGAAGAAGTCTCCCATCTCCAGCCTGAATGATTACCGCCCTGTGGCCCTCACACCGGTAATCATGAAATGCTTTGAGAGACTAGTCCTTCAGCACATCAAGGATTACCTCCCCCCAGAATTCGACCCCCACCAGTTTGCATACTGCGCAAACAGATCCACAGAAGACGCCATCGCCACAGCCCTCCACGCTGTGCTGAGTCACCTAGAGCAGCGGCAGAGCTACGTCCGAATGCTCTTCGTGGACTACAGCTCAGCCTTTAATACTATCATCCCGGACATCCTCATCAACAAACTGGTCACTCTTGGCCTCCCTCCTCTCACATGTGCCTGGATAAAGGACTTTCTCACAAACCGGCCCCAGACTGTGAGGCTCCGCCCTCATCTCTCCTCCACTCACACACTGAGCACCGGCTCCCCACAGGGCTGTGTGCTGAGCCCCCTCCTGTATTCTCTCTACACCCACGACTGCAGTTCGACCCACAACACTCTCATCATCAAGTTTGCTGATGACACCACGGTAGTCGGACTCATCTCAAAGGGAGACGAGGCAGACTACAGAGAGGAAGTCCTGAAGCAGCCTGGTGTTCAGAAAACAACCTGACACTGAACACTAAGAAAACCAAAGAGCTCATTGTCGACTTCAGGAGACACAGCACTGACTTGGCCCCCCTCTACATCAACGGGGAGTGTGTGGAGAGGGTCCACACCTTCCGGTTCCTTGGTGTCCTCATCTCTGCTGACATCTCCTGGACAGAAAACATCTCAGCGATCATCAAGAAGGCCCAACAGCGGCTGCACTTCCTGAGAGTCCTCAGGAAGTACAAGCTGAACTCCAACCTGCTGCTGACCTTCTATCGCTCATCCATTGAGAGCCTGCTAACCTACTGCATCACGGTATGGTACGGCAGCTGCACCAAGGCGGATAGAGTGAGGCTTCAGAGTGTGGTCAAGACAGCACAAAAGATCATCGGCTGCCCTCTCCCCTCCCTGATGGACATTTATTCCTCCCGCTGCCTCAGCAGAGCAGCAAACATCATCAAGGACAGCTCCCACCCTGGCTTCAACATGTTCAGCCTGCTTTCCTCAGGGAAGCGCTACAGGTGCATCAGCACAAAAACCCACAGACTCAAAAACAGTTTCTTCCCCAAACCCATAACCACCCTGAACTCACACATGCACCGATAACACAGCCCCCCCCCCCGCCCCCAATTTTTTCTTCTTCCCACTTCCTCTATGGACCACCACTGTGCAACACCAAATTCTATGTGCAATAACCCGACTGTATATAAACAACACTATTTATTACATATTACTTTTTTTTAAAACCGGCTTGTATATTGTGCATTTTATATACATATATATATATCTTTTTCCCCTATGTTAATACTGTCCATATGTATATAGCGCTGCAGAACTGTACCCCCCCCCCCCAGCATGTTTGCACTGAGTAGGAGATGCTCTGTATCTCATTGTACAACTGTATAGTGACAATAAAGGCATTCTATTCTATTCTATTCTATTCTATTCTATTCTATTTATGAGGGTCAGAGAACATCTAATGGCAAATCAAACGAGAATAACCGCCACAGAGGCTAACTAAGGGACAAACCTGATTGTGCAGGTGCTGTGCTGTAATGGAGAGCAGTGATCGTTGGATAAATGCACAGATTAAAGGAGAGCTGAACCGCAGGTCGGTCAGTCGGCATAAAAACGCTGCAGGATTAAAGTTATGAAAAAGCATTCAAGTCACCGTCTTCTGTTTCTCAATGATACCAAACGGCTTAAAATGTACTTTTTGTACATGCCTGTGTTTCAAAAATAGCTCAAAATCTTCCAAGGTTCACTCAAAGCGTTAACAGAATCTGAACAAACAAGCGTAACCGTGTTATGTCCAAAGTATGCACTGAAGAGATATCAGTGAAAGTTCAATTAGGGCCAAGTTGTACTTTCTGTAATACCATACTCTACCTGGAGGAGGTGTAGCGAGTCAGTGTAACCTCTATTTAATCATGAAGAATGCTTACATCGGTGTTCAAAAACAAAATGCTAAATCTTTGAGGAAATGTGAGCACCTCAAACAGCTGCATGCATCTGGGAAAACCTCCACACATCATCTAATAGTAATAGCAAACTATCAGGTAAATTCTTCAAATGACAATATATACCATCTAAGATATGTTTCTTTTTATTTGAAGCACAGAACAAGCAGAAACCTCCAGAACTGAAAAACTGAAGCCCAAAGTGACAAAAAACGCAGTTCGTCTAAGGACCACTTAGTGTTCCAGACGGGAACGAATCCCCACAGACTCTGATGTAAAGATAATTAAACTCAGCACCTGGAATAAACTTGTCCACAGCCTGCATCATAAAAACACTGTCTTCGACTATCATCAAAAACTCAACTTCTTCAATGATGGGATGGGCATGGGAGACATTTAAGAAACCTCAATGATAAAGAGCGCAAGCGAAATGTTTCTGTGCCCAAAGAGCACAAAGAAGAAGAACTAACATACTTTTTAAGTCTGCATTTTTTAATTAAGATATTAAAGCTTGGTGAATGTAGCAACACACTCACTAAGTTAGCAACACTGAGGTTAGCAACACTGAGGTTAGCAACATTGAGGTTAGCAACACTGAGGTTAGCAACACGATTTTAGCAACACGAGGTTAGCTAAAGGATGTTAATTAATGCTGTGAATATGAGCCAGCAAATGAATATCTGTATAGCCGAATGCTTGGGCACGGCTCAGGTGACAGATATGTTAGATATGTGTTAAAAATGAATTTCGGTGCTCCGGGTTTGGTGAGGGAAAGTGTAGTATCTCATTAATCTGAACTTATTAGCGGCTCTGTGTGTGTGTGTGTGCGTGTGTGATTCAGCTAATGATGATAATTTAGCACTCCACTCTCTGGTCATAAACATGTTCATTTCTGGATGGAAATAACATGGCAACCAGTATGTAATATATTCATATATATATACACACTAACCTAGTGCATTATATACTTCAAACTTCTAGCAGCGTTTGTGGCAGCGTGACTTTTCTATCAGAAGATTATTTTCTTAATTAAAGAGATGATAATAATAGTGATAATAATGATAAAGAGAGCAGCACAACACACCTTTTGCTGTAATAGAGGACAAGTTTTAAATGGTCTCATTAATGTGCAGCTCACACAGGATCTGATCACAGTTCTGAAACATTAGCTTGGCTGCTGGAAGATGCTGTTGGCAGGTGCATCGGTTTGTTTACCAGCTCTTGGCAGGTGAACCAAGAAGTTAATTTTGGACCCCACCAATGGCCTTTTTAACATACATCTATCACCTAATTATGATGAACGACCGGCTAATAAGTCCATCCCCGACAACAACAACAGCAGCGGTGGCAAAAGGTTCGGCTAGAGTCCAGAAAGGCAAAGCTGACCAGACAGATCCAGACTTCAAACAAAATCCCCTGCTCAGCCCTGAGGGGAACCGCTCCAACATGAGTGTGAAATATCTCTGCCTGTCGGCCTCCTCCTCCTCCTCTCTCGTCTCGCTGAACTCCCCGAGGAGCAGAGCAGCCCGGTGGTTCCTGTCAGCCTTCACAAGCAGCCGAGAGGAGGGTCAGAGGTCAGTGCCTCATCCCAGAAACAGAGCACTGCCTGGGGGATTGCAGGGCCCGGCGGAGAGCCTGCAGATCAAGGACGCACTCGCTTGTTCGTGACAGAAGAGAGTGGGAGGAAGACGAGTAGCAGGAAAGAGAAAATGAAGGAGATGGAAGGACTGAACAGGAAAGAAACAAAATGAGATAATGAGAAGAAAATCAGGGAAAAGGTGGGAATACAGTGAAAAAAGGAGAAAAGAATGAGGAACAAAAGACATGAAAAGAGGGGTTGTCAGGTAAAAAGAAAAAGGGGGGTGGGTAAGATGAGTGAGGAGATGAGGGGGGCAGTGAGGAGGGGACAAGTAAAGGTAATCTAGAGATTAGGAAAGAGAAGAATCAGAAGTTGTAGGAGGAGGCTGAAAACAGAAAGACGAGAAAGGGAGAAGAGAATAAAATGGTAAACAAGAACCGAAGAGTAGAAAAGACATGAATAAGATGAGGCAACAGGAGCAAAAATATGATGAGAGGAGGAGAAAGGAGTGATGGAGAAGAGAAATGAGATGGGGAGGAGAGAAGAAAGTGACAAAGGGAAATAAGAGGAAAAGACTTGACAGATTGGATAAAGGAGACAGTGGTGAAGAAGACGAGGAAAGGAAAGTAGGGTAGAGCTGTGAATTTCTCTGCAGATCTCGGTCTTTGAAAGGAGGAGTAGCGAGGTCACCATGAGGACTGGAGCGCTCCATATATTATTGATAAGAAGAGCCTACAGCTTCAAACAGTGTTTAAGCAGCTCCAGGAGATCCTCTGCCCTCCAGAGTGCGTGCAGGCTGGGAATTGATAAGAATACAGCAATTCTGATTCAATTACTGATATCACTTATCGATTCTCCCTGGATTCTGATTGGCTCCAATTTGGAAGTCACCACCATCACGAAACATCATACAAACTAACTGCATGTTGCGTGGTCTTAGCTTTGTGCGTGTTCGAGGTATTTCCTCCATTAGTGTTGGTGTCAGTACTCAAAAAAAGTAATCTATTACATGTGACACAGAGCACTTTACTTTGAAATAATGCAGTACGTCACTCCCACATAACTACCAGAAGAAAGTAAATCATTACACTACTCGCTACATTATTTTTTCGTTTCTCTGTAAAATGACCTGAAACACACCGTCTCATAATCACCATTTAACAGTACAAACCTACAGGTTACAGTCCCACACACAACACAAAGCCCTACCCCAATGAGGGCACACATGTGAGCTTTCTTTGAGTATTTAGGATTCTTTGCTAACTTAGCGTTAGCATGCTGTTTGTGCAGGTGCTCGCAAAGAGCTGAAGATGTGTTAGCAGTATAATGCTGTTATAATGGATGTATAATGGATTCAGTTTGCATTTTACCATCATCCTTTGTGCAACAAAAATATAAGTAATTTCTATATTCACACCACTATTGTCCTCCTCCGGCACACAAAGTGAACTCAGCTGATTGTAGCATAAGTGCAAGTGGAGCTAAGAGCAGACTAACAATTCCAAGTAAACTAAGCTAATGGGAAATTGTTCCTGATTCCCTTCCCAAAGTGAGTAAGTAGCAGCCAGAGGTGCTGCTGATCAAATGCACCTAGAAAGCATATTTCTGGTACTTTGCTAGTCCAGAGCATTCAGGTGTATTAACACACTGCCACAACCTTTCCAGGAGCACAAATCCCAGAAAATTCACCCCAAAGTCCGATCGTGTATTCTCAGAGAAACTGCAAAACACCCAGAAGCTCCATCTCAGACTCTACAGGCCTCAGGTAGCATGTTAAATGTTAAGGTTCATGACGGTACAATTTAAAACAGACAGAACAAGCATGGCTTGGTTGGAAGGCTTGCCAGGAGACGAACACTCTCTATAAAGAACCACACAGCAGCACAGCTTAGGTTTGCAAAGCTGCATCAGAACAAACCACAAGACTTCTGGAACAGTAGTGCTGCAGTGGACCAGTCAAAGTTCAGACCTGACTGAAACACTGTGGTGGGACCTTCAGAGACCTGTGCATGAATGAATGCTGCAAACCTCGATAAACTGGAGCGACACTGTCAAGAAGATTGGACCAAGATTCCTCCACAAGGATATGAGAGTCTGAAAAAGTCACACAAAGTATCATTCTGCAGGTTACTGCTGCTAAAGGAGCTACTTTCTTTTTCATATGACTTTATACAAAGACATAAAATAATAGCATCTGATCATTTCTCTTGATGACAAGACAAATTAAGTTTTAATCAAAATGCTTTGATTAAAACTTAAAGTTTTGATTAAAACTTAAAGTTTTAATCAAAGCATAATTTCAGAATTTACGCTTTATCTGGAATCTGGCCTTAAAAGTTCTTCATCACTTCGGTAAAACAGCATAAAAAATGCCCTCATATTCTGGTTATTAGTGTGTTTGTTTTGGGGGGTTTTTTTAGTTGATTTTTTTTTTTGCCTGATTTTTCTTATTTCGTCTACACTCTGACACAAAAGACAGATAAACAAATCGCACAAATGACTGAATACATTTAAAAAGTTTAATTTCCATTAAAGCTAAGCTCCAAAAATCTTATCCCATAAAAACACAAACCACTGCAATGGAGGCAGCTGAAAAAGCACACCACCTATAATGCAGCTTCATTTCCTTCAAAAGGACATTCAGCAGCATGTGACGCACTGAAGCCAAGGACAGGAACCTGTAATACCCGCTCAAACTCTTAAACAAAGGCTATCAAACATCTTTACCGACACTGGTCGACACAACAGAAACGACTCTGACATACAAATGGAGCAGAAACAAGACATTACATGTAATCATTCCTGTGAGAATGCTAATGGAGTGATGTGTAATGTTTGCAGCAAAGTCAAGGTCGGCAGCGATTTATGAAGCGAGCGCTGTACAGCGAAGCTGCAAAGCTCAAGGACGAAACACTGAGTAACCAGGAGACGTAAAAGAAGACTAAATAATGCAAACATGAGGCCGTGCAATAAAATCATTTCATAAAAAGATTCCTGAAGTGGACCAAATCAGAGTTAAAAGACCCCGTTATGGGCTGAATGCCTGGTGCAGGACTAAAACACCAACAAATATACAAGAACAAAGGAGTTAAAAAATAAAATCATAGGACAAACCTGGACTGAAACATCAACGAATGATGTGCCAAACAAGACCTCGCTGAATAAATATGGCTTTCACGTCTGGGTCTCGTCTGGGTAAAATACCAGAGAAAACACACCAACAAGACTCCAGGGTAAATATGCCAAAGTAAGCTAACAACTACCATCAAAGCTAAAGCCAAAATATACCTGGATACTGTATAAACACCATTTTCTAGCATCAGAAATAGGGACATGTTGTTTGATGCTGAGCCCACCTTCAACACGAAATATTAAAAGAAGACTTTAAAAGAAGACACATATCAGTAGTGGCCTACTTTCATTAAGTCGTTGAGCCAAATATCTTCAAATGTCAATCAAGACTCAGCTTCAGTGTTGCTGCAGTTTAAAATAAGCTCTTTGACATTATCCTTCCTCCAAGACTCGACCAAAAACAATTTTAACCCACAAAGAGGTTAGAAGTTTGAAGATAAAGGTCAGGAAGTGAGAAGTTGAATGTGACTTTTTAATTACTTTTCATTTTCATTTCATTTTCTTGTCAGTTAATTAGACTGTGTTCAACATGTTGTCATCGGTTTCTCTGACCTTCGCTGTGGGCTTTTTTCCTTGACGTCGGTCTATTCAACCAGACGAGAATGACAAATTAAAAACACGAAGACAACCTCTTTTCACACCTCTAATAACAGAAATATAATGGGATTATTAGAAGTGTGAATGCAATTCCTACCAATGATAGGCAGCACACACTGGCATCGTGAAATGACTACACTTTTTTGATTCTCATTGCAACATGTATGACAGCCTAACCCTGACCTACACAAGCTGATATTAGCAAACACCATACAGTGACGGTTACTACAGATTAGAATCAGTTCATCGGAAAAATTCCCAACCTGCCATGGCAGGCTTAAAAAGTACTGGCGCCCATCTGTGCTACCCTCAGCTCCCTTAGGTGACTTCCTTCTTGAGTTATTAGATTCACAGGATTTTCAGAAACCTCTGACCTTTACGTTGAGGTTATGGTTACTGTCACCTCATTCTCAAGTCATTGTGTTCATAAAGTTGGGCGTCCACGCTGCCCGCACAGCAGAGTGCCACCCATACCCCATCAGCCTTTTACAGCTGAGGGGGTGTGTCCAGTAAACATCCTACATCTTATCACTGTGTAATTTAAATGTATTTACTTGGATTCCAATCAAACACTTTCAGTCCATTACAGAGCTATCAAAGTCAATATTTCCATTTCCAACTGCTGTACATTAATCATGAGTGTGGTGGTTGCTTGAAGGCCTAAATGAAGAACGCCATAGATGGAAGTGCACAAAAAGTGAGCGTTTATTGCCGAATTCCAAAATGTGATTCAAGGACTAAAAACAACACAAAATCCAAGAGCCATGAGGAATAACTGGGAGAGCACTGCTAAGAGGGACGACTCGACAAAGGACAAGGGGAGACTGAGACAATAACTACAAGAGCAAATGAGGGAATTTTAATTCAGTTTAAATAGCACCAAATCACAACAACAGTTGCCTCAAGGTGCTTTATAATGCAAAGACCTCCAAATATTAGAACAGAACACCAGAAATCATGTGACCCTCAATGAGCAAGCACTTGGCGATAGTGGGAAAGAGAAACACCCCTTTAACAGGAAGGAACCAGGCTCAGAGAGGGGCACCCATGTGCCGTGACCGGTTGGTGATGAGCAGGGAGACTGGACACTGGGGAACAGAGCTGAAACTGATCACCAACGATTGGACAACTAAATACTGAGAGGAAACAGTAAGAAGGGCTAAAATGACAAGACTATACCAAAACCCCCAAAAGCTGAACACTAACATAAATAACTAAGAACAGCATTTCAAGATACTGAGAAACTAACCACCAAATGGACATTAGATAATAAACAGTCCACAGCTGAAAACCCTGGATCCAAAGCCCCGGATCAGGAGACCGGACGTCTCGATGTTAGCTGTCACATTTCCCAGCAGGAACATAAAGACAAAACACAGTGTAGTAACGCTACTGCGTTAGCAAAACGAGTTGGTGTGTTTGCGTTTAGCATTTAAACACTACTGTATATTGTACAGTATAGCACATGTGCAGTAATCGCATTTATCAGCGCAGCACAGCTGTGGAAATTTCATATATCCACAAAAACTCTAACAAAGACATGAAATCTATTTAAAGTCCTAAACTAGAAAGTGTAATACGATGTGACTGCAGCATTAGGGTTATGTTAAGTCTTCATGAAAGGAGTATAAATAAATATTATGCCCACAGTGTATGCTTACAATGGCCAAGGCTAGTGAACATCTTTAATTATCATCTGATTTATCACAGACATCTGCAGCATTCACTGAAAGCACACAGTACAATGCACATGACAGTTTTTTTTCCCACAGTTATTCATTATAGGCACCGTCGTGTTTGCAGAGCAGGACTCTGACACATATTAAACAGGGATGCAAATATAATTAAAAGTAACTGATTGGAGGAGAAGACTGGGGTAACAGCAGTTTCGCTTCAGATGTTTCCAAAAATGGTCCGAACCACAAGAGAAGCGCGCTCGTAACTGATCTGCAGACATTTCACAGTCTGTGTTTCAGTTTGTGTCTGCATGCAATCAGCATAAAGAAGAATCACACAGCAAAACAAACACTGAGGCTCGCACGAAGATTCATAAAAAAGAAAAATCTATCAAAATGATGATAACAAGTTGTGACGTTTGTGTGCAAATTTGCTACTTTTCAGTGCTCAGAGCGTGAATTTAATATCTTTGCATTAGACAAAGCTAAACTACACAGCTGTTGACAGCAGAGGGCTAGACTACGAATGAAGTCCAACAGCCAGGCTGTCTCTACAGAAGACCGAACCTGAAATCCCAGGCAGAGATAGGGCCGCCACGATGGTGGTTATCAACTGTTTGTTAAGCCGGGCCCTCTGCTTCAGCTTCTGAGCACGCTCGCACAAACGAGGCGCTTCACGTATCACATGACTCATATTCTCCACAAAATGATCTCTGAGTGCCGCCTGCTGCAGTCGGAGACGTTATCAGACGATGATGATGATAAAATGGGGGAAAATGTGCATGAAGAACACAAAGTGTAACAGCACAATGCAACACGGCTGCAAATAAGACGGGAAATGAATGCTGCAGAAAAATCAGGAATCTTTGGATTTATCACACAGGAGTAAAATAAGCATTTTATCTCAAGTTTACTTTAATGCTGCTGTTTGGTTCTAATGTGACGGGCGCGCGTTTATTTTCAAGCAGATATATTTACACATTAAGTTTGCTGTCCCATCGATCACTGAAGGAAGCGTGAAACCGCTTTAGTTTGTCAGCAGATCAAAGTGAAATTAATTTTACTGGTTGAGGAGGTGGAGCCAAAGATGTTCCGATTTTCACTGCGAGTAACCAGGATGGACAAGATTAGAAATGAGTCCATCAGAGGAAAACTACTCAGCTCAGCTCAGCTTGGAGATAAAGTTAGAGAGGCTGAGGTGTGCAGAGGAGGGAGAGTGGATGTGCTGAACAAAGGATGATGAAGATGGAGCTCCCAGGCGGGAGGAAAAGAGGAAGACCTCAGGAGTTCATGGATGTAGTGAAGGAGGACGTGCAGAGGGTTGATGTGAGCGAGGAGGATGCTGGGATAGGAGGATCTTCTGTGGTGACCCCTAAAAAGAGAAACTGGAAAAAGAAGCAGAGGAAGTAGAAAAGGTATTCTAATGACATCATCAGACGGTGCACGGCTTGCTCCTGACCAGGTTGTTACCACGGTGATTTAGCCAGGTAAAAAGAGATCCACTCATGTGACGCAGCTTGGCACAGCTTGAGCTTCAGGCACTTGTGACTACAAAAGTTGGCATTTTAAATAAATCAGGAAAAAACAGAATCCAAAAGGACAGAACAGCAGGACAGAGAGGCTGTGACGGACAGCCTGACAGGAATTTAAATGTGTCGTTTTTACATTTAAAATGTGAGTGTGTACTCGTGACAGCGGACATACAACGTCCTCATAAGACTGCGATCATTATCTTCCCTCTGTGATATCCGCACTCATATCTCCTTCACGGAAGACTTGTCACAGAGGGACAGACTATTGTGTCAGTGGTAATTTAAAAACACAACCTATCTCCATACAATCAGCGCACGTGCACACACGCGCGCACACACACACACCTGCTTCTGTAAATCAGTGCAACAAGCAGCAGCAGCAGCAGTCTCTGCAGGAAGGAAGGAGGAAATAACATGAAGGACAAACAGACACAGACTCTGGCAGTTGTAATAAATCCTGCTGCAGCCATTTCTCTCTTGTTTTTGTGTCTGCAGGTTGAATCTATATGTCAGACCCACAAACTTTCATTTCATCTTAGATTGGTATTAATGAAAATTTGCTGAGAAAAAAACAAAACAAAGCAGACACACACTCTGATGAAGAAAAATCATAGTTTTTCACAGCGTGGGTTTTCAGCTGTGGAAGGGAACCCAGCTAATATCAAAATGCAAAGCAGTAAGGCTAATGCGACTGAGGATCATCGTGCTTTGTCTGTGTAGACTCAGCTGGGAAACATTTATACCGCAAACTGGAGTTCAGACTGAAAATCAGCCCCGAGTTGTTCTACTTCAAGGCGCAGCATTTGTTGAAAATGTGATTGCATAAAAGCCAATGAGCCATAAAATAAGCGCTCACAGGTGAAGTGAAAAATGCAGATTATCTTGTCGTCCCCGTCAAGCTTTGGAATCTATTAGATGTTTGATACAGGAGGAATCAGCACGCATTTCAAAGACCTGAATGACTCTGAAAAGAGCCAAATGATTGCAGCCAGAAGACTGGATAATGGGCGGGGCTGTGAAGGGCCGCAGATCCAAAGATGGACACACCGTGAACCCCACAGGGGGCGCTGATGAGCATGGACAAATCCAGCTACGACTTCCAGTGCTTACAGAATCTGCATTTTTGCACCAATTATCACAGACGACACTCAGAGGTTAATTGGGCAGGAGTGTCCTTAATGTGTTTGTGCTTCTCACCTGTATGTTTCAGCACGCGGCGTGCAGCCATTATTCACTGAAACTAGAGCATCGCTAAAACTTTACTTGAGCTGTGACAAATGTGGCCTGAAAAAAGACGGCACGGATGACATCCAATTTGGTGTCTAATTAGCAAGATATCAGCTAAAATCTATTGAGGTAGAGCTCAATGCGTGGAAGGGTGGCGTGCCTTTCTGGTAATTAGGCTTCTGATCAATTAACCGAATGAGCCACAAGACATGGCGGAGATAAATGATGACAATTGGTGCTTTCAAAGGAACAAAAAGGGTAAGTGACCATGGGAGAGACCCAGAGAGAGGGGCCCAGGGAGAGCTGATTGTGTTAGCTGGAGAGAGGATGAGGGACGAGTAAACACTGAATGGAGGAATATGACGAATACATACAAACAAATCTCTAAAAAATTTGGGAAAACCACAATTTTAATATGTATTTTGGGCATGTCCTTTAAATTATGGGTAGAATGATCACTTGATCCCTGATCACCTTCAAACTGGGATTGTAGTGCAATATCCAGTCTGACAATTACAGCAGGAATGAGTCACCATGAAGATCTGAAAAGACACCAAATCTCCAGTCTGGTTCCAGTTAAGTCGTTAGTGTTTTTACAAAGATTCTCCAGTTATCTGCACACTAGACAACTGCAACAAACTGCAACAGTCGCATCATGCTGCAAACACAGCTTCAGCTCTTTGCAACCATCTGCACAGATAGCACACTAATGCTAAGCTAGCCCAGAACCCAGAGTGATGTCAAAGCTGAGCGTATGCAGACCCGAGCCCAGCAGCCAGAGCCTGAACCTGAACAGGTGACACAGGCAGTGATGAGCTGTCGGGCTTCGGCCTCCGTTTCTACCAGTTCACATTACTACAGTAAAATCAGTGTGGCCATCACTAGGAAGGTTCTTTGGGCTGGTTTTCAACTTTGCTTTGTGTTCATAGGTAAATACTAAATGAAAGATTGTATGTATGCTCTCATTAGGACAGAGGGTTAGTGTTGGTGCGTGGAGCTGGAGCCTCAGGTTTATGTTGTTAACTGTTAATTATGAGACGAGAAACGAGGAAGTACTTTCTACAGTGACTAATTATGTAACATACTTTTAAGAAAAGTAACAAATGTGTAATTATTTTGTTGTATCACTGATAAAGAAGAACTTCAGAGAAAATATGTCTTATGCAAATCTGACTGTTTGTGAAAGCGTATCTGCAGAAGAAGCAGCACGCCACACTCAGTATTTCACCACTCTTTACACACACACACACACACACACACACACACACACACACACACACACACACACACTATTAGGAGAGTGCGAGGTGCTGACTGAGGTGTCAGACAGCCAGATGAGGTCTGAGCCACTCTCGTGTCTTCCCGCCTCATTTCCATCCATTACTGAGGGACAAGGCTGAGAAAGCTCATTTGGCTCCATTAGAGGTCAGAGCGCTCCGTCCAATCACAGCACATTCATTTTAGGAACGCAGGAATGGATGAAGGTCATGTGCATGTTTCTAATAAACACTCAAATAAACATAATGTGCCTCATGTTGAAGACGAGAATGACTGATGAGAGAAAAATGCCTCAAACAGAATTTTAAAAATCAGTTAGCAGAGGCAGTGATTAATGAAACGCTGCAGATTTTTCTGCATTGTTGTTGTTTTTTCAGCCTGTGGTAAATGGATGTGAGCCACTCCAAAATGGCATTAAAGCCTCTCCTGTTATCAGACGCCATAAAACTTGTGCTCGGGGTCTCAAAGCACTAAGAGATCCAAACACTCTGCCGGGCTGAGATGCATCAGGCTGTGTTTTAAATATTCCATTATAGGAGCCATTAGGACAATTACAACACAGCCTCTTTCACTGATCTGACTGTGAATCCTTCTTTTTATTCCACACCACTGACAGACACTTTTTCCATCCTGCTCTGGCTCAGTTTGACTTCGCTGAACAATGGCATATGACGGGGAAATGCTAACTGGGATATATGGCTTTAACAGGAGGAGACTTTAAAGAGGGGAGCGGGTGACAGGTTGGAAATTGAAAGTCAATGCAGTCTGTAGATGTATGCTGTTTTTGCTGCTTCCTTGGGTGTGATGAAGAGGGCCACGTGGGAGATGTTTATCACGTCTGATCTGGGCTGTAGAGAAAGGAAAATGAAAAGGCCATATCTGCCTGGAGACAGTGACCTGCTGTATCAGTACCCCGACACTCTTGTTTACAAAGCACGATTTGAAAAGGTGGCAGCTAATGAACAGCATACCTTCTTTTCTGTGGAAGAAAATAATAATTGCAGCCCTCAGACAAATGGAAAGAAACTATTTCCTGTTGCCCAAACAACCTCGATTTTAAACCAACTGGGTAACGAGAAACGCCGGCTCCTCTGTTTCTACAGCCTCATTTTCCACCCGCGACGACACGTGAACAGGAATCCACGAGGATGCGGAGAAGAAAGGCGTGAGGCACTGAGAACGTGGATTTAATATTACAAACACGCCTGCGCTAACGACCGTGTGAGGAAACAGAATGACAGCTGAGGGTTTGGTCGAATCCTATAACATCAGCTTCTCATTGGGGCGGGTTGTTCTTAGCCTCCCAAAAACGTGAGAGTTTCAAAATTTAATTACTTCCAAGTTCGTCTAGGCTGCTGCAACAGTAAAATATACATTATGTTATTAATTTCATAGCAGCCTGGGTGTGGAAAATGAATTCTGCAAACCAAACTCCAGCAGCGACTCGCAGGAAAACAGGCCCAGTTTTCCTCCAACAGTGTTTACATCCGTGCTTCTCAAACTGCGATTGGCATGCCCCACTTCAAAGTGTGCACACCCCTCCACTCCCACTTCAGAATGTTGATCAGTAAGTAACAACAAAAGTTTCATTTTCTATAAATCTTTCTCAAATCCTGCCAATCACCAGCAGCCAAACCAGTAAACAGGAAGAGTGTCAGACGAAAGTTATCGTGCGCCTCATAGGCGGTCCACGATGTGGAGCCTCCACAACCATCGACTCATAATGAGGCTGTAAAACTTTGAGTCCGATATGAGCCGGTGAGTCAGCGAAGCTTGTTTCTGCCCAATAACAGTGACTGAGGTGAGCTGCTGAGCATATCCTGAACTTTTCCATCAGTTGCTGCTTTTCTTGCTGCTGTTAGCCAACGTTACATTGTTGGACTCTAGTGCATAATACTCATACGATGTGAGCATGTAATCAAACTGTTTATCAGCTCACATAATGTTAGTGTATAACCGGCTGTTGTTGTTTAGCCAGATTTCAGCCGTCTGGAGAGCGGGGTCACATGTCCAATGACTTCAGTTCAGTTGTTTTATTTTATTTTATTTTATTTTATTTTATTTTATTTTATTTTATTTTATTTTATTTTATTTTTTTTTACCAATCTCCAGTTCTTCCAGTAACTGTGGCTGCTGGTGAGCTGTCACTCTGATGAAGGCTGGAGGACAGCTTGAGTATCTGTGTGTTCAGAAACTCTGATCCCAGGTCAGTTTTACATGGAACTAAACAGACGTCCCAGTAAAGCAAAACTGAGATGAGTTTTAAACCATTTGAACGGCCTCTGTGCATGAGCACTGGGTTTGCTGTGGCTGTGGCTCAGGAGGCAGAGGGAGTCTACTAATCAGATGGTGGGTAGTTTGATTCCCAGCTGTGAGAAGCAGACAGAAAGTCATCCAACATGAGAGTCAGGCCCTCTGTGGGGCTAACATGTTTAAACAATGGGACTATGTCATAACAGCAGTGCTTAGTACCACTGAAGAAAAGCACTTTTTGTCATCACACCACCCCCCTTTCTTCACATCACAAATGTGTTTACAGGCTCCTTCGAGTAGTATTTAAAATGAAGCAGATCCTTGTGTTGCACTTTCCTGCACTCTGCTGCTGTCCAAACGTCTTCCACGGTCTGGTTTTAGGTCCTAATTAGCAACAGCAACATTCAAATGCTGCAATTTTCATCAGCGCTGTTAGTGGATAAACCTCTCAACTGAAAATATGTGCAAAAGCAACACTTTATGGCAGTTATGGTAATTTGCGGCAGGCCCATTAAATGTGACGTTACACCTGCAGCGTAATCTGGTGCTGATGAAGTGGAAACGCCTGCTAAAATTATTAAAAACTGCACTGGAATGAAATAAAAGTAGACTCCAGCTGAAGGAAATAATCAAATAAATAGAAGCGATGCTAACCCAGCTGAAAGCAGCTAACTAGCCATCACCTCCACTTTCTGCAAAAACACAGATTTTAATTTCCTGCTCTGCCAGTGATTAAGAATTAATTAGTGAATCCAGATGCATTCTCTGTTTTTTTAAACCGTGTAATAAAACAGGCCTAATGACTCTGTCTCCACCAACCGCCCCACCCCACAGTCTCTCCCCCCCTGTGGGGTTATTGATTAAAGTCTGACACTTGGGTTTAGTCCTACCTGTGAGCTTCTGATCACTTCATTTCAGAATAAGCAAACTAATCAAATAGAGCTGTGCTACGTCTGTGAAGCCAAAACCAATCAGAAGCTGGAGAACAATAATTCTGTCTATGAGAAATGGGAGAAACAGCCAATCAGGCGCAGGCAAATGCGCATCTTTTTCTTTCTGTCTTGTTCTACATTCTCACCTCCTCCAGCCACATTTTCTTGATTGCACCCTCGTCTTTCCCTTTCTCACTCAATCTCTTCTTCTCCTCCACCTTCGTCATTCATCCTCTCTCCTTCATCCTCCTCCTCCTCGTTCCTCCCTCTGCCTCCCTCACACGGGCCACAGATTTTAATGAGCTCACTCGTTTCTCTCCCTCTGCAAACGAACAGCCACCCTGCTGAATCGCCGTCTGAGGCCAAACCTTAAATAAGCCATCATGGCGGCTGAACTCATCCTCACCCAACACACACACGCACGCACGCACGCACGCACACACGCACACACACACACACACACACACACACACAGGGGGAAAGCCAGTGCTGAAGGTGAGGCCTAATAACATTGGGTTCTGACTTCATTTGTGTCCAAATGCTGACTTGCACACAAACACTGCAGCTGCAGGGTTATAATTGGAGTGTTTAACAGGGTTTCTCACATGGCTCAGTTCAGCTCAGTCTGCATGTGTGCATCACGTTAAAGTACGCAAACAAATTACATGAAAGAAAATTCATATGTGAAAGGAACCATCTTCTCCCCGCCCCACAGCCTCCAGCTCCATCACTTCCTGTCACATTACCCCATTTCATCGCCCCTTCCTATGACTCTATAATACACTAAAAACCTTTTTTTTTTGCATCTCTGCACAACCATTCCTTTGAGCGGGCTCATCTCCTTCATCTCTTTATTCGTTTCTGCTCTATTGACCAATTCAGTCCTCCTGTAGTTCACTCAATCACTCCATTGTCACGTTTAACTTCTGTCCTTTCTATCCTGTTTGGCTGAGCCTTCCACCGTCAGCTTTTCCTTCCTTTGACTCCCTAACATCCCTGAATTGCTCCTTTAAAGTGCCCTATCAGATCTTAGTACCCTTGTAACAGCCTTTTACAGCCTTCGATCATCCCTTTCATCCTTTTACCGTCCCACGCAGCCGTCCATCTTCAATTGTAACTTACATTACTACAAACATGTTTTTGTATGCCACTCTGCGGCCTCTTTGACCCCTCTATAACCCGTTATATCCTTTATGATTCCATTACAAGCCTGCGTGATCGTTTTCACCCACCTGTGTCCTTCTATGGTTCATTGACGCCTCGCTGCTGTCATAACCACTCCAACAACCCTCAATAAACTCGAGTTATCTCCTCAATCATTCCTGTATCATTCCTATAGCCCAGTGTCCCTAACAGTTAGTAACCATTTTATTACTCACATGATTTCATAAAGTAGAAGAGAATTAAACTGAATAGTGTATTATCATTCCTTCTACATCTTTATCAGATATTTTCACCCGTCTTTCATTGATATGACCATCGATAGCCCTCTTTATCCTCTATAAATAATCTTCAGATCATCCCATTTACCGCTCATTAGTCATTAATCAATACTCCTTTATCATTCGTTTGACCCTGTAATGAATCATCTGATCACTGATCTATAACAGCGGTTTCTGTCCCCGCTGACATTCCTTTAACGTCCGACTCCATCACCTCTATCGTCCCCTTTATCTGCTTGTATTCATTGTTCAGTCATCTGGCAGTCCTTTATGCTGTGCTGTAACCCTTCGATCATCTCTTTAGCCTCTCACTGAGTGATTTCTACATCTTTATCTTCCCGTTGACCTCTGCATGAGTCCTGTTCACCTATCTATCTTGGCTCGTGGCCCCGTTCCATCCCTCTTTCAGAGTTTAAAAGGTCAGCGTTCCAGTGGAGAAAGTGTTTGCTTTGGGATTTGACAGCTAGTCTATAAAAATGAAATGAGCAAAACAAATCATGGCCCTCCGTTGTTTTTCTCCCTCCAGAGCATGTACACGATAAAAGTTGGCCATCTGAAGTGCTCTAATGAGCTGCTGACAACAAGCCTGTCGCCGCCACCGCCTCCTCTCAGGACAACAAGCTGGTTATGTAACCAAACTAATGAAACAAGGCTACTGTGTTAGCCCCCGTAAAAATAGCAGCAGCACCAAACTGCAGCCAGTCCCTGAGAGATAGAGGAGAGGGATGTGGATCCCTGCAAAATACACCAATCAGCCTCCACATTAAAAGTGTGAACAGGCTAAGTGAATGGCACTGACCGTCTTGTTACAGGGCAATTTTCTGCTGTGGAACTTTGGGTCCTGGCTATTAAATAGATGTTACATCACCGTGTACCTAAACATCAGACCAGCATGCCCCAGCAGCATCCCACAGCTGGACGATGGTGGCAAAAACACTGAGGTGGTGAGGTTAGCCTGAGCATTACAAGCCTGACCCCATTTATTTATACAGGTGCTACTGAATAACTGTGTCTCATTAGCCTGCTATTAAAAATGATGAAAATGTTATAGCTCAGTACTGACTGAACGTTTCATCTTTTTACAGATTACATTCTCTGCCATAGGTCGATGATGCTAAACTGGATTTGCTGCACTGAAAAAAAGGGATTGGCCAACTCTTGGATTTACGTAAACATCTTGCGTGTATTTAACATAAGTGCCTCATGCTTTAAAGTTAAGTGTAACTACATAGTGTAGAAACTACATGATATACAGAGAGGCTAGATTAAATTGTTCATATCATGTTCGAGTGAAGTAAGTCAGTAACTTTCAGTCTCGTACGCTTTGGATCGTGGTTTCAGGAAGGCTTCGATCTCAGTCAAATCGAGCAAATTGGGTGGTTGTTACATTAAAAAAGTCTAACTTGTAATTTAAACACAATAATATCATGTTTCTATAAACGTAATTAAATCATGAAGGATCTGTACGAAATTCAACAACTTAATTTGTCCTTGTTGAGATGACCTGATACAATCTAGTAAGAGTGGTTAGTTGCTGAACTCATGAAATTCACAAGATCGCACGAGATGTCAAACTGCAGGAAAATCACTGGAGTTATAAGAGGCAGACAATTATACACACACCACGTGTATGCTATTGCTATTTATTGTGGTTTAACCTGTCAAGGACAAAAACGTACAAAAAAAATTCTGCATCAAGCCTTGAAATCATAGCTTTCCTGCTTTTGTTAAGTCTGGATTGTTGGCATGGTGGTTAGTGCTGTTGCTTCACAGTAAGAAGAACCTGCGTTCAAATCCACAGTCTGGCTAGTTTGCACTGGTTTCTCTCTGGGTATTCTGGTTTCTTCCCACAGTTAAAAGTCATGCAGTTGTTAGAGTTAGGTTAATTGGTGATTCTAAATTACCTGTCAATGTAAGTGCAAATGGTTGTTTGTGATTGACTGGTGGGCTGTCCAGGGTGTACCCTGACTTGAAACCTATCACTTCAGGGTTATTTCCCAGCCCCCCTGCAACCAGGATAAAGATAGGAGGATGGTAGTTGTTGTACATCCATTCAATTTTTATGGTAACCAGGATCTAGACTTTGTTGAACATTACATAATATGAAGAGAACATGTAGTATTTAAGTGACCAAGTAGTATTGGGGTAAAAGTTACTGAATAGTGTTGAAATAAAATGACAAAATTGTGAAGGATTAAAATATTCCAAGAGCTCAACTTACTTCATCTAAACATGTTTCAATCGCGTTTTATGAACACAAAATGCACAGGTTTATTGAATATGAAAAAGTTGTGTTGATTGAACTCAATTGTTTAAGTTTCTGCCAAAGCAAAACATTTGTGTGCAACCGATGTCCACTATTGAATCAAGTAAATCCAACATGGCCTTTTTTTCAGTGTGCGCTCTCATCATCCCCTGTGATGAGGCCAGTAAAAGTTTGTCTGTGTCTCAAAATCAGCCTGATTCAGCTGACCTCTAATGCCCCATATCCTGATCTGGTCACTGGTCTGATTCACTGGATTTTCCAGCATAAACCATTTCCCTCTGGGCGGCTAGCTCCGTCACCAGCAAGAAGGTTTGAATCTCCTGGTCCGGTGCTTTTCTGTGAGGAGTTTGCACATCATCTCTGCACCTGCGTGGTTTTCCTACTGAGTCCGAGGGTCCGAAGGCTGTGGATGTGAGGTATGTACAGTGCAGCTGGATGAATGAATGGTTAATGCGCTTTTAGTGATGAGAGAAGAAAAGAGCTCCATAAAAGCCAGTCCATTTCCACCCCACGGGATTCAAAGGATCCACTGCCAGCACCCCACTGCGAGACGCCACAAGACACCCCTGAGGTCCATGTTCATCTCCGTGCTCTGACATACAGACCTGTTTGATCAGAATGACGCAGAGACCGGAGATGACTGGTTATTCCATCTTTACTCCCACTTCCTCCACTTTGATTTTTTTTCCCTATTCTCAGTTTTTTGCTTTGTTTTTTTCTCTGTTCCTCTTTATTGTTCTTATAATTTGTCACCGGTGTAGTTAACAAGTGCGGCAGGCGACTGAGGGAAGCCATTATGTGCATTTATGTCTGCAGCAGAGTTTATCTGCAGGCAGCAGCAGGGCACTGGGACCACTGGTGTGTTCCTGCTATCTCTTCCCAATGCTCCGCCGTAAAACATACTAACATGCAGCGTGATCGCTGCAGACACTTTCTGTCAGTCATACACGGGAGACGGCGTATCGCCTCGCAGACACGCGACACAATATTTTAAAGTTCATAACAAACTTGTCGTGGTGAATATTAAAGATTAATATCAGACACGTCTCATGTTCGTGCCTGATGCTAATCTGCACGCAGCAGTCGGGAATGTTGGTCTCATCGTAACATGAAATTATTCAGCATTTGTAATCTGCGCTGTTCTTAATTCACGGAAACACAGCGCAGCACGTTAGCGCACAGCAGTGGAAGCAGGACCGTGCACGCACAGGGAGACGACGATAGTCCAAGAAATGATGATTTCACTATAAACAGTACAGCCGTGTCCTTGTGGACAATATTTAACCTTCAAACATCAAACTCTTTGATATATATGATGAGGTGGAGTGGTCGGGCCTGTGACATTCGCATCTGTTTCAGCCCACAAACATTTATTTCATCTCTTAAAAGTAGGAAAGAAGCTGATTTCTGAGAACGTTTGGAGAACGAGGGATCGGCACGCACACCCAACTCTGACCCGTATCACTGCCTCAGACAACGTCAGCGTTTTAATCAGAGCCCAAATGACAGTCAGACATGGCTGCTGCTATTTGCTGACGTCAGTAGAATGAAAATGATTTTCTCTAGTGAAGACGAGTGAAGCCAAATATTTCTTCTGGGAGGTTTTGAGCAGAGCTGTAACAATTAGTCCATTTCCACCTTTGCTTCTCTGAGAAAAGTGGCTAATTACACGACCACAAAGGGTTGCTGTGACTTCGTTTGAGCCATCTGAGCAAATGACCTTTCAATTTGTGTCTCTCTGATTTCTTTTTCCCTCTCTGTGAACTTCATCCTGCTGCTCTTCCCTCACAGCCAGCACATAAAGTTGGATTATGCTCTCAGTGACAGCACAGAGTCCATAAAATGATCTCGTCTCCTCATTTTGGCCATTAAATAATATTTAACATAAATCATGAATATTGATGTTTAATTCAAACATTTTTGCCTTTTTCTCAAACTTCCTGCCATGCCGTGTCTTTAGGGCCTGTTTGAACCGGATGACACTTTTACCACCTAAAGCTTCTCTCTGATGTGATTTCATGCTCAGGAGGATAATAATTATTTCTTGATCTATTTGTTAATTTTAATGCCATCCCTAATATCCGTCCGTTTGGCCGGAGAACTAACTTCAGCTTCTGGTGGTCTAATCAGTCTCGGTGTGAAGTGTTCGAGGGGACTTCTGCTAATGTAAAAGTGGCAGAACAGCTTTAATAAAACATCTGCACATTAACTTTGAGACAGCGGTGTGATTACGGTAAAATAAAGGGAACGTCGCTGAACTTTTAGGAGTCTCTGAGTTTTAAACCAATCTGAGCGTCGGTGGAGTTACAGAAGACTTTGATGGGGTTGGATGTTTCACGTTTGAATCCACGAATGGAACAAAATGTTAGGACTTTATGATTCTGCACAGGGCTGGGCAGTGTGTCTAAAGTTCTCCATTGTCAGTCTTAAGCTTACTGATCACTGATATTCATCGAGAGTAAGTGTGCATGAAGCAACGCAGTAAACCAAACAGAGGACAGGCTGTAAGGTGTGACGGTGTCTGAGAAGAGCTAACAGCTAGACTTGCTCCGTGGCAGCTTGTTAGATGGAAACAGAGCCTCCACACTGTTGCTTTGCTCTGCAGTACTATGCATTTACAATATGGCAGGTCTGCATGACACGAAGAAAACTCAATGAGAATACAGAGTCTGTGTGCAACTCCAACAACAGAGGAGGAGGAGGAGGAGGAGGAGGAGGGGGAGGCAGCTGCAGTTCAGCAGACGCAAAACCAAAGTCATCACAAACAATAACAATAAAAAAAAGTGTAATGCATGGCCAAATTATGTTAGCTGATGTATCCTCATCAACCACCACACAGCTGTCTGGTTTGTTGGCCAGCTGCTGCTTGTCTTTCTGGAGCTTCTGGGGTCCCATCCATCCATCTTATCGGGGGCCATGTCACAGGGGGCAGCAGTCTAAGCAAGAACGCCCAGACGTCCCTCTCCCCAGCCCCCTCCTCCAGCCTATCCAGGGGAACACCGGGGCTTTTCTAGGCCATCTGAGAGTAAAGCCTCTGCAGCGTGTCTTGGGTCTGCCCCGGGGCCTCCTTCCGGTGGGACATGCCCATAACAACTCACCCAGGAGGCATCCTTGTCAGATGCCTGAACCAACTCATCTGGCTACTTTTGATGTGGAGGAGTAGCGGCTCTACCCTGAACCTTCTCTCTCTCTCTTTACCGAAGGAGTGACTGCATCGCTGCAGCCGCGGCGCCAGCTTGGCTGTAAATCCCTCCTCCCCTCAGCAGTGAACAAGAACCCGAGATATTTCAACTTTTCTACTTGAACCCGAACGACGTCCCTGACCCGGAACAGGCACTCCACCCTTTTCACTCCACTACAGTTGCACCATAGTCCTGTTGTACACACACAATAAATTATATATACATATATACACACAGATATAGACTGGGGACTACTTTGGTGACTTTCCTGTGTACAGAAAGTCGGCCGATACAGGTTTTCAGTTCATCATCATATCTTTCCTGTCAGCAAAGCGTTGCGTTGATTCTGATGGATTGGACAATTGGGGGCTAAGTTTTCATCTATGCCCAGCCATTAATACCTATTTCTTGTGAGAAAGGTGAAATTTCATGACAAACGAGCATTCCTGCCTCCTAAAGCTGACGAACGGACACACGAGGAAAACAAAGACCGCAAACTGTGAATGAGGTCGGACTTCATGGTTACTTCACTGCAGACTTACTTTTCATTGTTAGTCAGTTATCCTGTCGTAATGTGTCTGCTAAATGTTATAATGCAAGAAAGACAAAGAAGAAAGAGGAAAACAAAACAGACGCAGGAGAAAAATGAATGAATGAGTAAATTTAAAAAAAAATTTTTTAAAAAAGGTAAATATCCTGATAACTTTCTGTCATTATTTTTTTTTATTCATGTATTTTTTATTTTTTTTTTTACAGGTGTATCCGTGTGAGGTAAATGCCAAAATCCAGTGTGTGGTTATATATATGTTTTTTGTTTTTGTGTTTTTTCCCACAAAATCCACTTAGTTTTCACATTTTATGTCAGAGTTTCATGTGGATCAGATCTTTTCATTCAGATTTCTTAAGACACTGAGACTCCCCTCTGTAAAGCCATCTTTCCAACCTCAAAAGAGACGGAGCAAATCAGAAATAATAAAATATGTTGATCACAAACTTGTCCTACATTAAAAAGAGAGCTGGTGTCAAAGTGAAGACCAGTGTCAGTTTTCACACTGATCTCCATAAACAAGACAATGAAGCTCAAAATATGAACCGTTGTGTTGTTTCCTCCCCTTTCTTTCATTTATGCACAGAACACAGTACCCCCTGCTGTTACTGAGCTGTAGACGCTGCTGGAGCGATGCCGTTCACCTGAAGTTCCTTTTGTGCGTTTATGTTCAGCAGCATATGCACTTACTGCAGCAGAGATGTCGTACATCTCACATCTGCTGGGCAAATTAAATGTTTAAGAGCAGAAAAAGACACACATTGTACAGTAAAGCCAACAATGAGCCGTCTCCTTCCTGGCGTGCAGACCGTTTCCCTCTTCCTCCTCTTAGCCGTCACTGGCTCTATTTAGTGTCCGTTTTCCTCCCTCTTCATTTTCTGACTCTCTCTTTCTGTATCGCTTTCCATCCCAATTCTCTCGCTCTGACCTTGAAATGAATAGGAAGGCACCACAGATAGACGAGAGCACGATGATGGGAAATGGAATTGAAATGTTATGGAGTCGAATTTAAAGGCGGCAGTCGGGAGAGGAGGGGTGGAAGACAGAAAATAGTGGATGAGGGAGGTGAGGAGGAGGAGAGGAAACAAGGCCAAGGATAAGGGGGAAATTCAATGAGGAAAGTAGCAAAGGAAACAGGAGGTTAGGAGATGTGGAAAATGAGAGGAAAGGAGAGACATACAAGAGCGAGGTAAAGAAGTAGGAACAGGTTGGAAATAATAAAGTCACGAAAGTGGAAAAGGAAATGGAGCAGGAGAAAATGGAAATGGAGAAATAGTGAAGATGAAAGGAAGTGAGGAAACAATGCGGGAAGGCGTGATAGGAAAACTGAACAAAGAACAAATGCAAACCAGACTCAATTAGAGGCTGAATGACTGATTATATGTAGTCCAACATCTGTATTTACATCAAAGAAGCATAAATGTGCCGCGAGTCAGGACTCAACATGTTCGCTGTTGTGATTGTACCAATCCCTAATTTCTGTTCAAGTGCTGCACTCCTGTCTGTCCAATTGTTAAAGCAGAGCTGTTCGACTCATTTTCAGCTCCACAATTTCGTACTCGCGCTCTGCTGCAGTAGTTTTGTATGATTCATAGTTCGGGCTAGGCCCCATCTTATACTGGGCAGACACAAGCTGTTTTAGCTCCTCCCCTTTGACACAACTTTCTTTTGACCGGCTGCTACGAGAACGACGAGACACATGAGGAGAGATGAGAAACACCGGGGTGACAAGACACAGCTGAAGCTAATAAAAGACAACGAGACACAGCAAGAAAAATAAAAAACGATGCACACTGGAAGTTTTATTATTGGTTTATTATTAGTCTGGTGCTTAACACTAACTAGCAGGCATGTTGCACGTCATGCAGTTTGCTGAGGAGGCGGGAGTTCTTCAACAACTCGGGTTCTGTAAGCCTGTGGATAACTGGTGTCATACTGAGCTCTGAAATCACCTCTGAAAACACATGGGGAAAGTAGATTTGGCACTGTATGTATATATATATATTTTTATTTAGTTTCCAGGTTAAATTATGCATGAATCTGCAGGGAGCGCATTCTCCAAAAACTTGGGTTCATGAGTCAAACTTCAGGCCCCGTCAGTTTCACCCGGGCTGCTTCATAATGAGCACACATCCACGTTTTGATGCCTGAGATGCAAAGAAAGTGCCCAGAAACAGCCTGTATATCCCGTCCTCATCACCTCCAGGTGGCTTTGTGTCTACAGTGCAGGGCAGCGAAGGAAGAACAGAAAGCGTTTTCACATAATGGTGATGGTTGAAACCCGTCAGATTTTTCCAGGTTTGCTTTCTGCTGCTGTTTTGTTTCTGAATAATGAGCCACTGTCTGCAGTCGCCACTCATGCGCTGAGGACAAACACAGCTTTTTCTCCATCTAACCTCACTTCCCACATATCACAAAAGCCTCTGTCATCCTCGCACACCGTTGCTCTGAAGCTGCGAGAGTAATCACATGTGTGAAAATGGTTCCAATGCTTCTAGCCGCCTCAATAGACGAGTACAAAACAGTGTGCTGAAAATAAAGAGAGGGTGAAACTTTCACACCCGGTCGCTAATGGGTGGATGGCGTCTGCAGGAAGCCATCAAAGCGGTTTGCGTATGCTGTCTGAGGTGGATTTGAAGTCAAATATTTGGCTGGTTTCCTCCTGGGAGGAGATTTCTGGAATATCCCGTGTACTTGCAGGGCGCTTCTGAAGACGAAGAAGGTCGCAGAGTTTCTGAGACTTTAGAGGCAAGTCAGCAAATATTAAAGCTGGGAGGGTTGTTTTTTATCCTCTGCCTCCCTCATCTACATTCAACAGAGGTAATTTTATAAAGATGAAGAGCAAGAACATGACACGTCTTCCTGATAACACAAATTGTACACTCATTATAACATCAGAAGCTTAATGGAAACAAGTGGCACAAACACAGTAAGCTCTGTAACTCGGGACGCATGCATCACGTTTGGGCTGAAAAGCTGTAAATAGAAAACAGCCGAGGGTTTGGCAGAGCTGACATTACACAAACACCAACAGCAAGGGCGTTCATCTATTTGCAGGTAGAGTCCATTTCTGTCCATATGTGTAAAATCTACATGAGTGCCGGTGTCTTGGGATATTATTCATGATGATGGGAAAGTGGACCAGACCACTGGTCCATTTGTAGACTTGTATTTTAGCAGGCTACCATGTTGAACCGAGGGATAAGCTGTAAGATGAAGCTTTCAATTTACCAGTGCAGCGATGTTCCAACCCCAACTTTATTCATCTGTGTAATAACTGAAGGAATAACGCTACAAATACAAGCAGCACCAATGATTTTCCTCGATAGGAGGCCGGGCTTAGGCTTAGAAATAAGGAGCTTAAACTTCTGGATGGACCCCAGAGTACAGCAAGAACCCACATTAGAACCAGAACCTGACTGAATCCTATGAAATTTAGATTTGCGAAAACAAACTGTTGATGATTCAAAAGCAGGAGATGAATATATAAAGTTAGTAAGAAGTCTCATCAAGAGCCAACCAGTACAGGACAAGCCTGGCAGAGGTAGGAAGCGACGTGTCTAAATACCCTTAGAACAACTGCCAAGACACTCGAGATCTTAACAGGAATTGAAGTCTGAAAGAAGACAATCATAGAACCTGGATAGAAACCCTGACAGTGAGTTTAGAGACCAAGAAAAACAGAAAAGACACCTTAATGCCAGACATATGCTAAGGACAAACTGGACAAAGATTATTGAGAGATGAGAGAGGGGAGGAAGAGAAAGAAAGGAAAGCCGAAGAACCGGAAGAACAGCGTCACCACAGTGAAGCACGGTGGTGGGAGTATTATGCAGTAGGGATGCTTCACGTGTCTGCAACTGGGAATCTTGTCAAGGTGGAAGGAATCATAATCTCTTCTGGTCTGCCAAACAATCAAAATCCACCTTCTACCACCAGGTAGATTATAACGGATGATTCTAAGCGCACCATGAGTCCTCGCTCCATTCTGTATCAGACGCAAAGATCAAGACGCGTCTACGTACGTTACAAACCACAATGATGCGATTGGTAGCCTAATGCAAGGTTACCATCCCAGGGTCGTATTACTGCACCCTAAGTGGTAGAATAAGGTGCACAATGAGCGCAGCACCCCAACACTGGCTGGAGTGCGATAAGGCTCTGCTGTGCTTTATTGTATTTCAACCAGCAGCTGTAGCTCATTTTTTGTGGTACAGGGCAGAGGGAGCTCTGTGTTGATATAACTCTTAATAGGAGATTGCTGTTGTGCAGTTATTGAAGTCATATAAGCTTTTCTTTTTTAGCCGCAGCAGAGGTTATGAGTGTATCACAGAGTGCCCCTGTGGGAACAACAGGTCCACTGTGGGAACAAACATGAAGGATGTAATCAAACATAATTTTCCCAGACGAGGTGATTCTGTTGCAGTGATCACAGTGGGGAGAATACTGCAGCGGAAATAGCTTAGCTTGATTTCTACTCAGTTCCAAAGCATAAACTATTTCTAACAGGAAGCAGCAAAAAAATAAAATAATCAAACTTGTTGTGCTTCTATGTGCTGCTGTCATGTGAATATTAGGCGGTCGGGTTAATTCTCAGTGATCTTGTGAGACATCTGAGGCATCTTTCCAAGACTCGGGCTATGAGCTTTTAGCCACACCGCAGGTTCTTGGACCAGCCAGTGTCTTCTGAGGAACTACTGGCAGCAGCGCGCATGCTGGCCCATGATGGTTGGCGCTAGACAGATGGTTCAACCAATCACTTGCCAAGTATTTTTAGAAAGCTCCTGCCCATTTCTAAATTGGTTTTAAGCAGTATTGTAGAAAAAACACTGTCAAAGTCAGGTTACATAGACGATAAGATGCTAGCTGAATTATTAACAATGTAAACTGTGGTGAAATGTGACATTTATTTATTTCCTCTTTTGTACTCATCTGAGAAAGACTACACGGCTCATCCTCACAGACCTGCTGCTTTTTGTTTGCCACTACTTTTACTTCTACTACTAATAAATATATAAGCTGTAAAAACAAAGAAACAATCTATTGGCTTTTGAAGCTAACATAAGGTCACAAAACAGGAATCTATGGGTGTATGGAGATCACAAAAACCAGGAGGAATACACAGAGATAATTACAGAGAACACAGACAGAAAACAAGAAACACTGACAGAAATGAGACTGAAGGAGAAACAGAGAGAGTAATACTGAAGGAACTGAACGAAAACAGGCATCTCAAACTAAAGCTGAGACAATAACCATCAAAACAGGAATGCAGAACTCAGAAAATCCTGAATTCAATAGATGAGTGCAAAACAGAAAGTTAGCAGAAAACCATGAATTCAAAATAAAAATCAATAACTTAACAATAACTAAACTTACTTTTAGAGTAATGAAGGAATCAAATCATAATAATAATAAAACCTAAACACAAAAGAGGAAGCTGAAGGCGGGCCCTGTTGAAATATAGAGGCCTGAACAAGTGGAGCTGTTGTTGTCTGCGTCGGAAAGCAGCTTCTGATTTTAACGTCTTTGGAGTCAGCGTGTCTGTACTTTACTTTCTGCTTTCTCTGGTTTTCAAGACTTTGGATCGTTGGGAAACTCTTCAACACAAAATCACCAATTTGACGAGACAGGATTTGTCCACAGTCTTCACTCAGACTGTCACAAACACGTAATAAAGTTTCACTTCAGCTCAGACTTTCTGTCAAACTGGAAAACTTTAACAACTCTCATCTTTCCCACACAGTTTTGTGGAATAAACACTGAGATAGATTTTTAGTTGTGAGATCAATTAACAGCTACTTTGTGTTTCCTGGACAGGACAATGGAAACTAAACTAACACCACCAACAAATCCCTGAAGGGGCATAAAAAATGTACTGTCACACATTCGCACCCAAAGAGTATTTGGAATGAAAGTCTTCTGACACCTCTGATGTCCCACCCCCAGGAGCCACTTTTTGTTTTCATGCCACTAACAACTCTGTTAAAATAGGTCTCACTTACTCCGAACGGGAGACAAGAAACACAGCTTTGACTTTGAGCACTCTTTCATTACAGTTTTTCTTTTATTTAAGCCTGAAGTGGCACTTTTTTCACATACCTGGCTCTCCTGATCAAAAGCCTCACATCCAGCAGTTTGTAAGATGCGACTTGAAGTGTTTTCAGACGTGAAGGGTTACGGCGAGTGCATTTCAACAACACACAAAAAGACTTGAGCTAGAAATGTCAAAAACAGAGTGTTAACTTACCCAAAAGGCAGATAACAAACTGCAAATAAAGACAGGAGCGCTGCTGAAGGATTTATTTTGGTGTTCGCAGTGAAGCGCTTGTGTTTTTCTAACCCTAAACCCATCAGTCGTCCTCGTACCGGCGGCTCCGTGAGCACGCTCAGGAATGAAACATTTACCAGGTCGTGCTGCTGGTCTCGAGCAGAGGTTATTTGCTGTGTGTGTTGTCAATAATTTAGAGGAAAATCTAAGAAAATCTCCTTCTTCAGGGCTCACGTGGAATATTCGGACGAATGATTTCATGAGTATGAAGTTTTCATGTTGCTCCACCTTCTGAGTGAATCTTTGGTAATTATTATTTGATATTTGCAGAGTAAAGAGTTTGAAGCATCCTTCATACTTCAGTGCCAGTCCACACAAAGATCTTATATTTTGTCAGCTTAGCGCACCTAAGAGCTTTCAAGAGTTCTATAATTAAGCAGCAGCATGCTAACATCACCAGGTGTAATGCTACATACTGTCATTTTATCCAAGCTGATCACATGCAAATATTATCTACATAACACCAAGCAGCAATCTCCAGGCTGGAAAATGAAGCCAAAGAGGAAGTGCCAGAACCTGAAGTTCCTCTCATGGCCACCGGAGGCTCCAAAAGCAAGTCAAAAACTGTTTATTTATCCCTCTAAACAACTTTATATTCAGTTCAGCACCAAATCACAACCACAGTTGCCTCAAGTGCTTTATAAGACTCTACAATCATACAGACAATCAGAGGAAACCCTTATGAGAAAGCACTTGGCGACAGTGGGAATGAAAACCTCCTTTTTAACAGGAAGATACTTCCATCTGCTGTGGGGTGAAGGGAGGAAGACACTGACTGGAATAATTAAATGTAGAGAGGTGATGAACACAGAGAGCGAGAAAAGGTGAGTGAAGAAAAACCAGTGCATCATGGGAAGGCCCCAGTACCCCAGTACCTGATCAGGCCCCAGTACCTGATCATGCCCCTATAAGCTTTATCAAAAAGGAAAGTTTTAAGCCTAATCTTGTATGTTCACAATGTGTGAATATATATATCATGGATACAAGATCTGCAAACAAGTAAACAGACACACACAGAAGCTAAATGGTTTGTAATCCTGATTTTGAATAAACCAGTAAAGAAATGTGATCTTCGTGGTCGGAGAGTTTCTGGTGCTCGGAGCAAAGAAACTGAAAAGCAGACCAAGCTGAAAACTTCCCCTTCCTGTCCCTTCATGCTGTCACTTCAAAAAACAAACACAAAAAAATGGCAAAGGTCACAAAGTCGAGATGAGAATTCAAAATCCGACCCCACAAACCAGCAGGCGACTTCCTAGTGGCTACACTTTATGAATAGCAACAAAAAGGTATTTGCACAAACCAGCATAATTCACATGTAAACCTGGCGGTGCACCCAGTTCTCACCCAGAGACATTTCCCCCAAAACCACAAATGTCAAGCGTAACGAAGGCGCGACAGGAAATGTCAGGTGATCCCGAAAGTCATTACATTTCATCCTCTGGGAATCGACGATATCTGTGCTAAATTTCATGGCCACATATGTAATAATGTCAACCTTATGATAGCAGCAGAGATGAAAAGTCCACAGGACTCATCGCTCTGTTCAAACGTTGGGGCTTTTCGGTCTGGACCGACATGTGGGCCGATTTCAATTCTAGCTCGTCATGACCAAAATCATTTATGTTCATATGTTCGTTACAACAGATCCGCGCTGCTGTGTCGAGGCTGGGTTGCATTTTTGATATGAAAACCACAAATCTTCCTTCTTAGTTGTCAGACGGTGCTGGGAGGTGATCCGGAGCAACTGTCTGCAGAGCATCCTCTTTTTTTTTAGCTACGACAATGAGCTGCTTTTCTTTTCTGGCTTCAGCTTCATGTAAATAAAGATTACACTACAAGTCTCACTGTCACCGTTGCTGTGGATGACACGTTTACTTTTGCTGGATAAAAGCAGCAGGTGTGTTTGCTGTTGTAAGTGGCAGAACATTTGACTTAAATCCTTGTGGTGCGTAAATTAAAGCAGAGCAAAGTGCTGATAATACGATGGCAGCAGTTAAGAATAAACCTTTGTTCACACTAACCCAGGGTCCCAGATCACTGATCCCAGTGTTTGTCCTGATTTTAAACTACAGTGCGACTGATAATGATGTATTGTGTATTGTGTGTGTGTGTATTAGTGAGTCTGTCATATGTTGGCCAGGGGTAACGATTTACTATAACATACATCAAATCAATGCTGGTTGTGGCTTACAGACAGCTCGATACACTTCTGCTGTGATGAATTATGGGCTGTGATGTTCGATCCTTATCTACAACGTTAAAACTACTGATAGGTGAAATGAAAAGAAAATTGATCTGCTCATTAGAAACCCTGGGCCACAGCCTTCATGTATAAAACCCACCCAAACACCTGTACAGTTACAGACTGAGCACACCCTCTGTGAGACCGGCGCTCTCCGGCAGCTCCAGAACAGCCGGAGGATAAAAAGAGCCCACGGCACTGACCGGGCCTCCAAACTTCTCAGATTCCAGTTCGATAGATCATCAACATCAGTCAGATTCACAAAGACAGAAGCCAAGAGACATCCTTACAGTCATATGTCCATGTTCCAGCGGAGCAGCGCCACCGTGGCAGGACAAGGACCTTCTGACATACAGTACAAAGACCTGAAAGATCAGACCCATCACCCCCTTTATACAGCGCCAAATCACAACAACAGTCGCCTCAAGGTGCTTTATACTGTAAGGTAGACCCTACAATAATACATGCAGAGAAAAACCCAACAATCATATGACCCCCTATGAGCAAGCACTTTGGCGACAGTGGGAAGGAAAAACTCCCTTTTAACAGGAAGAAACCTCCGGCAGAACCAGGCTCAGGGAGGGGCGGGGCCATCTGCTGTGATTGGTTGGGGTGAGAGAAGGAAGACAGGATAAAGACATGCTGTGGAAGAGAGACAGAGATTAATACTCTAGGAACAACAAGTAGGCCTGCAGTGTGAGAGCGAAGTGCTCTAATAGGGTGATATGGTACTACAAGGTCATTAAGATAAGATGGGGCCTGATTATTTAAGACCTTGTATGTGAGGAGCAGGATTTTGAATTCGGGATTTAACAGGAAGCCAATGAAGGGAAGCCACAGAGAAAAACTCACTGAATCAGATAGTGAGATGATCCATTGGTCTGATAGGTGAGTCACAGCCCTGTCTGGCCTCCCTGCACTCTAAACGGATACAGAGGATGGCTTTATCAATTCCTAATAATGGCTCCCGTCATCTATGGGGGGAATTTCAGCTTCTGTCCTCTGGACGGAGGTTTTTAGTCCCAAGGTGCAGGACAAAGTTCTTTATCACTTGTCTAATTATCAAATATGTGTTTGTCAGGTTTAATGGGTGTGTGTGTTTTGTGAGGTATAAATACAGTAACCTTATCACTGGGATGGACTGGCAGCCTGTCTCAGGTGTAGTCTGTCTGTCACCCACTGACACTCACTACCCTGAAATATGTTAGAGGTTAAAAATGGATGGATGGTTTTAATGTTTAATGTTTGTGCTGTATCTGTGTGACATTATGGTAGTTTGTGAAAAGCTTGTCAAAATCAAACCAAAAGCTCGAACAACAATATCTCTGGTGCTTTAAATACAAACTTTAAACTGTTGCTACATTTCAGTCTTTGTCAAAAACACACACAAGCTCGGAGCCTTTGGGGCCTCTCGGCTTTAAAACAAAGAGACCAGAGTACAAGCTGGCATCGTGGTTAACATTTAAAGTTTGGGTGAACTTTGAAAATCTCTTTTGTTACATGCAGACTTTCAGACAATCTGACAAACCTGCAAGCTGCCGAGCATACAGCAAACGGTAAAGGCCAATGAATCTGCAGATCTGCAGCCACCCTGACGGAAAAACTTCTTCCCAAAGTTGGCAAAGTACACCGTGCCCTCTTATTCCCACCTACAGAGCACTAAAGCTGAATGCACAATGTTTAATGGCTGAAATTTGTAAATGCACCGAAACTCGACTGTTCCTCAGTAATTCCACAGAGTCAACTTTTCCAAATAAATGATATTTTAAGGCTGTTTAGAATCCCAAACTCCTACAGCCAGGCTGGTCACCAGCAGCCCAGTTAGGGTTGGGTGTCGACAGGTCAAATAACTTTCTGAAACAGTGTCTTGCACGTGGCTAAAGAACAACCTAATCCAGATCCTGAACAGGCTGCTTGGTGATCTGGTGGACATCATCAGTTGCTAATGGTTTTAATGCAGCATTAAACGACTGATTTAAAAACCACAGCAGCTAATTATATTTCTGTTAATCGATTTCTGTTGCTGGGGTCTTTTGTTCAGTTATTTTAAGGAAATCAAGGAAAAAGCAGAAGAGATTTTTCACAAGCAGGAAGTAATTCTTTTAGAAATACATAAACTGGTGCCTCACGGCTTTTTTAGGGAGTTTCGGGATGTGTTTAGGAGTTAAAATGGGATTTTGCAGGATGAACCCCTGAAATGACCCCAAGACGAATTAACAGTGTGAACTTCAGTAAACTGCTGTTTGTGGACAGGTTGCTGTGCTGCTGCTTCCTCTGAGATTTATTCTCCTTTGTGGGTTACTTTGAGTTACTGCAGTGTATTTTATATAAAGAAGATTTTATCATGGCTGCTTTCCAACTCCTAACCAGTGCGAGGAGGAATTTGGCGATACTAAGAAGCATCATCAGCTTTATTATTAATTAACGACAGCTACCACTGACCTTACCTAACCGTCAGCACGAACACCAAAGCCTGCTCTGCACCAGCCAAACAAAGTCCAGTACTGCTAACTATACGCACTCCTGTAGCTTTATTATTACACCTTTTGCATAACATTAATAACACAGAGTTATTATCACGTTTGTTTGTTTTTGTGCTTGAATGCAGATATTTGGTTCTTATTTTATCAAGAAGCTCTTTCACTCACACCACATCGTGGCTGGATCATTGCATCAGTGCGGTAAATGTGCACACTGCTTTTAAGTGTATATTGTGTGGATCGTCTTCTTGTTGTTACATCTATAAATACTGAACACATTCCCGAGTTATTAAGAAACAGACACGATGGGAAAACTGAAAAGCTGGAGTTGACGTTGTTCACCAGGGAAGATATTTCAGTTTTGTTCAAAGACACAAATATTTAAGTGATATTCTTTTGCCTGGGGATGTAATTATGTGTCAACTGTAAGGATGTGGGCTACAGGGAAGAGACTTGCTCCATGCATAATGATACAGTAAGTGCTTTGCATGAAGGCACTAAGCCCTACCAAAAACACAAATATGACACATGTAAAATCAGAGCGTGTTGGAATAAGTGTGCAGCAGAGTATCACGCTGAAGCTCGGAGAGCATTGAAGTCATGATGTTTGGCTGGTAGAGCGAGTCAGGGCCTGTGTTCGAGTCTGAGAAAGTACGATGTTCATGAACAAGACATCAGGGCTGACGGAGAAGCTACGAATGACGTCACAGGCTTGTGGAAAGAGGTTCGTAGCAACTGTCAAATATCTCTAACATTACAGCAGAAGCATTATAGCATGCGACTCCATGGTTACGATGGCATTACATATATGCATTAATTATACTAAACATGCAGGTGGGACTATGTGTGTGGGTGCGTGACCTCTGCATGGCTTCTTTTGGAGGAACTTGAGTTTTGTGGATGTCTGCATGATTCTGACCCACTTTCAGCCCTCCAAAAAAGGCCAAACCTTTCCCCCGAATAACCCCTTTTCCTCTGGTGTGTTTGGATTATGTAACTCCTCCATGCTGCTCAGATGACAGCGAACTCTATCTGCTCCAAAGAAACAGGTCAGGAGTTGCGAGTCCCAAACGGACCTTTCTCATCTCCAAACACACTCGGATGTGCTTGGTTTACCCCGCTGTGCAGGGCAGGGCCGTCCCTGCAAGGATGACCCCGTTTAGAAACATGAGACAAGGGAAACGATGCAAAACTGAAGCAGCTGATAGATCAGCGGGGAGTTAAAGCAACAGCTATCTGCCATGTTCACACAAATGTACTTAATAATGTTTTTACTGCATCATTTGGTTCTTTTCCTACTTCATGAAAACAGATTGGGAACATGTTAAAACCCTTTCACGCTGAAGCCCTGCGGATGAGTGCAACTGTCTACATACTTTAATATTCAGTCATATTTTTCCACCACTACGTCTCTGCATCTGTCCCCCTCGCTCTCCTCTAGTCTTTCCATATTCTTCTCACTCTCTTTTGCATCAGGCCTGACTCAGCAGTGTTTTCAGAGGCTAATAACAGAACCAGCCAGTCAAATTAATTACTGCTGGCCCTGCAGCAGTCGTACCTCTACCACACACCCACACACACACACACACACACACACACACACACACACACACACACACACACACACACACACACACACACACACACACACACACACACACACACACACACACACACACACACACAGAGGAGTATTTCTGGGTGCTCAGACGGCTGAGGAGGCGATTCCAGACATTAAATACCTTTGGGGCACTGAAGTGAATGAGCCTACACACTTCCCTCTTCCGTCTGGAGCCTTAAAGGGCAATTACACCCTAAAAGCCTAATGCGACTAAAATAGCATCACATGCGAGCATTTCGAGCTACCCCGGCATTTTCTGAGTGTATCTCTGAAGCATCATTTGAATTTCCAGGTTCAGGTGTGAGGCTGGAATCCACTTTTCTGAGCTCGTGCTGAACTCGTCTGTGCACGTCCAGCCTCTTTGATCTCGCCGGCTGTAGATAACCTGACACCGCTCGACTGCTTATCACATTTCCCACACTCTAAAACAGAACTACCTGTGAACACATTACAACTGTCCTTATCTTTGCATAAACAATCACTGATGGTTGAGGTTGGAATTTGGACATACGCTTAATAGATAAAAGTCCTTTTTCCTCTTTCCTTGTACTTTTTCTTTGACCTCCTTTTCCGAATGAATGCTGACTGAGTGAGAATAGTTATTTCTGTCTTAGTCAACAGCTTCCCCTCGTTTGTTCTCAAGTTAGAGATCAGACTGTACACCTGTATTGATTCTTACTTTCTAATGTCAGTGTAACTGAAATAGCCTTCATGTTTCCTGCGATCCTTTACATTTGTAGCAAATTAGCAACGAGAAATTAGCAAGATCGTGCAAGCTGCTAGGCAACAGCCACCTTCAAGATCATCCATAATAATTAACATTACTAAAATGAGCCACAGCTAAGCCTGGCGTTAGCTTTTAGTTGATGCACCTGCAGTAAAGTTCATTACAGACCAGTTTGTTAATTGCTGTTCCACCGTTTCCTCTCAAATCTGGTGTAGCAGCATGACTGCAGATCTCCGAGGTGACCTCTCTGTGTTGACAGTTCAAGCCTCCTGCGTGTGACGGCTCTGTGGCGTCATGAGCTGTGAATCCAAGGACAGACGCCCGCTGACGTGTGACTCTAGTTTCACTTACTCCACTCATGCATAAACCCCACCTCAACAAACAAACACGCACAAAATCTCACCACTCCCTTCTGTCCAGGCACTTAGTCTCTGCCGGCACACTTGTCATGTTTTGCCTCCGGCAGCATATGGCTGCCTGTTGGCCTGCCTTACCCAGTTGACTGCCTTCCAGGATCCGATGCAAAGATGTCCACCAAGAGACGCCTGGTGGTCATTTCCCATCCAGCACAGAGCAAATGTCCAATTCCCACTAATGAAATTCCTGCTTTGTGCTGGTTTTATGTTTGGTTAGTAAATTACGAGGAAATTAAAGTGAAAATGAGCCATCAGATTTGATTTTGAGTGGGGAATATTCAGGTGCAGTCTATTCTTGTAAGAACTGCGCTCAACAGTTCAAAGATCGATGTTTTGTTTCACATCACTCCCACAGAGACCTCACTTAAAAGATCATGTGCATATCTCAGTAGAACACGCTGTTAAAACCAGCAGAGGCCAAACCTATCCACCAAGATCTCACAGACTTTTGATTACACTCTACATCACTCATACCAGGCAAGCAGCTGATGTAAGCCTGTGTAACAAGTGATGCTGTGTACGTTACCCATGAGCCAGCTGGGCATTGATTAGAAAAGAAGCAAAGAGAATTGTTTGGTGAAGAATCTGAAGCCAGAAAAGAAAACATGTTATTTTTCTTTGAAGGTCTCAGAATAGACACGCTGCTAAATAACTCAACAATACTGTAGGTTTATGTTATGGCCATAGGTTAATCATTTTTAATTATACATATCACAGACTGAGGAAAGACTTGTTGAAAAGGTGTTCAACTCTCCACGAGGCTTCATATGTTTTCTGTTTACGATGTGAAATGTGAAGAGTTGTTTTCAGGCAGTCGTCTCGGCCTCTGCAACACCTCTGCAGAGTCCTCGGACAACCAGTAGATTAAAACCAACACTGTTTCTGTGCTGTGTTGTGCTAATCGTCACAACACCGTGCATATTAGCACAGAAGACTTTATTACCCATGTCCACAAGTTCATCTCAATCCACAGTGCCGTGCTTTATGTAGATGAAACACAGTCTGGTGATCAGGGGAGAGATTTACTCCGAGTTCCTCTGCGACACTCAGTGGACGTCTGTGGCAGAGCCTCTTGATTGGCAGACTGAGTCGTGGGTCCCAGTTTTAAGAAAAGGGACCCAGAGGTCATGATCCAATTATCGGGGTATCACAGTCCTCAGTCTCCCTGGGAAGGTCTGCACCAAGTGCTGTTGTCGTCCTGGTTGCAGAACAGTGGACAGACTCCTCTACTGGGGATATTGGAGGTTGGATGGGAACCAGTCTGAATGACTTTTGTTGACTTCAAGAAGGGTGAAAAACAGATTCTTTCACCTAAACAAAGATTTCACCAATTTTCTTTCTTATTTGACAGAGGGTATCACACCCTGCAGTCCAGAAGAAACAGCACAACTATGTGGCTTTACTGCTTGGGAATATATACTGTGTGCTGTTATGGGACTTTAAAAGGATCACATAGTCCAATATATTCCCAGAGGGTGCACATCCCTACCAGCCTGGACCTTTAAGGACAGACATTTGACTGTCCTTTTAGTTCTGAGAGCGTCCACAGTTTGGATGGTATAGCTTAGCTCCAGGTGTGTCGGTAGCTTCCCACACTGCTGCCTGACCTTCCACAGAAAGACGTCTCCCAGCTTTGCTGTTTGTCAACTCATCCTGGTGAAAGAAGGCTTTATTATCCTGCACTCGTGCTTGGAACCTGAGCTTTGGCTCCCAAGAGTGACATCCAGATGAGTGAAAGTTTGGAACGGACGAAAGTTTGCAGACCTCGGGTTGCCAGAACTCTCTCAGATGAAACAGCAAGTGCCTGGAGCTCGGGCAGAGAGAGAGTTATAAGGACGGGCGCTGCCAGCCTGTCAGCAATGTGACAATAATATCCCCACTTCACACATTTGTGATGGGTGCACTGATGCACAAATGTACTGTTACTGCAGTGTGTGTGTGAGCCAGTGTGTGTATATACAACACAAAAGTAGATCCAACCAAAATACACTCAACCTTGGATATCCTTTCCATCTCTCTCAAACCCCCGAAGGATATAAATAGTTCTCTGTGTGTGTGTGTGTGTGTGTGTGTGTGTGTGTGTGTGTGTGTGTGTGTGTGTGTGTGTGTGTGTGTGTGATGATGTAAGGCAGCGTCGGGGGTCATGCTGTCAGCCATCCAGAGGACACTGAGTGACAGCTCTTGTACTTGCACGGCAGGATAATGACTTTAGTATCTTGGGAACTTCTGTGTGATCCTGTTTTCTAAAATTTATTATTAATTAATTTTTTATTAATTTATGGGGGGGGGGGGGCTTGTCCCTTTCAAAATTAAAGCCTTTTGTAAGAAACACCATGATATTAAATCTTATCTTAGCAGCAGAGAAACAGAAAATGTTTCCTGGTGAATTTGGACAGAGGTAGAGATTACTCCCTCCAAAATAAGTGGTTCAGGATCTGTGCATTATACCTGCGATCGCATGACTGCGTAGCATATGTTCAAGTTTTAAATATTCTTTATGACTGCATATTAGGTAAAGTAAAAGGAACACTGCAGGCGTCCATGCAGGTACTTTCTGTTCTATTTTCAGTTACTTCTGATTGGATCAGTTTCAAACTCGTCCCGCCTTTCGATACAACTTCATTAGTTCTGATTCGATCTCCTCTGTAGAGAATATTTTCTTTTTTTTTAAAAATTTATTTATTTTTTCTTTTTGGGGGGGGGGTATTTATGCTTTTTTTCCAGTCATTGTCTTGTTTTACTCTGTGAAAAAAGGTAACTGACAAAAACTATGACAAAACATATCGTTCTGCTTCTGAGAGAATTCTCAGAGATGTTATTTCACCAACGATGCAGGGATAAAATCAGAGATGCATCCTTTTTCCATCCAGTTGCAAAGTACAATTAATGGAGTCACAAAGTGCTCATGTAATGAGCAGGCAGATGCATCTGACTGACTGAAAAAAGACAACCAATGAAAAGAAAGCTTTTTTCTTGGAAATTTGTTATATTTTATTTTACTCAAATTGATCATTTTAACCTTTAAAATCATGCTACTTTACCTTTACCACCACTTTTTGATTTATCACCCCAAAGTTTTCTTCTCCAAATATAAATCATGATTATTTGCAAAAATAAAGAACTTTATGATGTCAAAACTGAAAAAAAAACCCATCAACACCTGAATGGTTTGAATCCAGACTGGGAGTTTTATTTTGAAGTCTCATGGTGGCAGCAGAGCGGTGGTGGGCGACGTTTTCTTTCTTTTCTCAGGAAACCAAAGCAGAAAAACAAGTAAATTACATACAGTCGGTATAGCAGAAAATATGAAGCAGAAGAGTGCCACCAACATTAACTGTGGAGAAGCACTGCAGCAATGAGCACTTAGCAACAGAAGTGCCACTAAGACTCCCCAGAAGTGAAGATCTTCACAGTCACTTCTTTAACAGTCTATTTTTGCTCCTCAGAGGCACGGCAACCTGAAACTTAACTTTTATTTTTCCATTTCAACCATTTAGTGACTTGGAAGGAGTGCAGCGGTATGGTATGCTCCAGTTCCTTGGAGAACATTTCAAGAGAAGTGCTGCCGTGTCCCAGGGAAGATCATGTATAGAGAGAGTCGGCGGGAAGAGAAATAAAACATGAGATGTATGAGAGGTCGAGGGAATTTTTAAGTGCTGAGAGCAAATTGAAGTGGGAGGATTCGGTGGGGAGAAAGTGATTTAAGGTACAGTACGACTTATTGTAGGGTTTTTAGCTTGTGATAAAAGTTCTGGTGACTAACTAGTTTTCCGCCTGGAGCCCCAGTTTGGGGTTTAACTTTCAGCTGGAAGTTTATTAAGTTACGTGCGCAGATCAAATCAGGGACAAAATGTGCACCAGAGTATCTCCTTTAAAAGTTTCACATCAAAACTTCATAATCTAGTCAGTTTCTGGAGATAAAGTGAAGTACTGAGAGAAAATATAGCATTTAATATCTGCAGCGGTGATTAGAAGTGATGGCAAAGATAGTGTTGATATTATTGGCTGTATGCTGCTGGCTCCACTTCACATGAACACAAACACCTCCTCGCTTATGAAGAATTAATCCTAAAATCTTAAACATTTATGATGAGAATAAGTTTATTTTAGATGCCAAAAAACACTACAAGCAGAATAAATAGCAACAGCAAATTGCTCCTGTGTTGGTGTAAAGTTACTACATCAAGTGATGAAGGTTAATCTATTTTGTTCAGACATTATAGTAAAAAGGAGTGTGGCAGTCATGAGCTCTGAGCAGGACCAATAGGCTCGGGGTTACCCGATGATGCTCCTCCATAGGCTGTATGGGCTCGGGCTTACAAAGGACGTAAAAAAGTGCAGCTTCAAGTCACAGAGTCCAGCTTGATATAGGTGTCTACCTCTGTGGGCTTTTTAGGGTTGACCCAATTAAAGCACACAGGTAGCCCAAAACCCACTGCAGGGATTATACCTTCCACCCAGCTTGTGAACATCTCAGTGTCTTCTAGGAGGCGCCGGACAAAGTGTTTCTGGGTAAAAAGACATCTGGATACCCCGCTAAGCTTGCTGCCCCTGAATGGATGGATGGATGGATGGATGGATGGATGGACTGACTCATGGATGGATGAATTCATAGATGGATGAGCTTAAAGTTTGAGTGGACTAAGACTAGAAAAGTTCTATCAATGTGCCCGTGCAGTTCCACGCCGTTAGCTGAACGAACACGCTGGTTCATCACGATGCAACACCGGTCTGGAACAGCTTAAGAAAAATGCACATTTTGTATGATTTAGACAAGATATTTGTAGGAATATGAAGGTGAAATTGAAGTCATTCATTCAACAGAGCAGGCTTAGAATTGTGTATGTTTTTGGAACTTTGTAACAGCTCGGCACATTTCACTAGTTTGGAGGGTTTGCTGGAGAAATTATTCATAAACATATTTTAAACTGGATGAAATTAAGGATTTTGGAGACGTCTCAAAAAAGAAAAGGTTAAAGTGAAGTGAAAATAAATGTAGGTCTTGTTTAATAAAGCAAAGTTATACATGAGTGTTTAATTTGTTGCATACAAAGAGTGAAAGAAAGAGCTCGACCTGCATTAAATGGTCCAAAACCACAGAAACGCTGAACATATTCAAAAAGTTATTAATAAATCAACAACATGAAACTATTTCTTAATTTTTTAGAACTCCAGGACAGTACGACACGCAGCCTTACGTGTTCTTTTAACAGACAGATAATAACTGACTGTGATGTCAGCTGGTGGAAACAAGACAAATAGAGCAGAGAGACCTGTCACAACAGCTTACTGTCACTGCAGAGCGCCTGTGTGTGTGTGTGTGTGTGTGTGTGTGTGTGTGTGTGTGTGTGTGTGTGTGTGTGTGTGTGTGTGTGTGTGTGTCTGTGTGTGTGTGTGAGCTGACTGTGCGAAACACGTCAGACTAATATGATTTTGGCAAAGAAAGCCCATTATACCAATGCGTGCCCCCTCGTCCTCGTGGAGAGGATAAGATTACATTTGTGTAAAATTACTCCACCTCCTAATTGTATCAATGGATGGTATTTGTCTTTGTGGAGTAAATGGATTTTGGTTTTCCAATTAAAGACTGTTAATAAAACTCCACAGCTGAACGGTTACGTGCAAATAAGCTGTTTGAGGCATCGTCTCCATTCACAGACAGGTGACAAATGAAAGGAAGAGAAAGTTTTCCTGAACAAACTGCCGACTCGCCACGCGGCTTCATAACATTTAAAGGCCGTACCGTCAGATTCACGTCATGGGTGGGGCCACTGACATCCTGGAAGAGAGCACCTTCATCCTGTATTTCATTACAGGACAACGGTGAGTTCTCTGTACTGATCTGCAATAACGTTACCTCTAAGGGAACAGGACGGCTGTCACGAGATCAGATTTTCAGATTTCAGTAGTAATAATATGATGTTACCTACAGAACATTTGGAAAAAATTGCCAGCGGTCGATTTATAACTAATTAATAATGAAATGAGTAAACAGAACCGGCAAAGACTTTGAGTCTAAGTGTTGAATGTAGTTCTGTGTAACAGCATGGTCTCACAGCAGTCTGTGATATAATGACAACCTTTAATTCATTGATTTGTGTTGCCAGACACAAATACCATTTTCCCCCCGAACATGGTTTTCCATCTGTCACATACGGATTGACTGATGGAAAGAAAACATCTTGGAATGCCGGAGCGGTCGTAGAGGAGTAAACTGTGCTGATTTAAATTTCCAGAGACTAAAGTTTTAATCAAACGACAATTTTTCATGCATCATTTCTATGATTTTTAAATGTTATTAATTACAAATATGGTTTAGGGTCAGTCATTCAAAGCTACTTAGTTACAAAGGTTTTCTTCATTCACTGGTTGCCATGGCGACACCTTAGTTACAGATGATATTTCCTGTTCAGATAGATTACTGACAAATTCCTGTTCAATGACAAAAAGGAACAAAAGTAACAACCTGGGTTCATAAACAGAAAACAACATTCACTCATTCATTTCATGAGACCGGCCTGTATTAGTCACCTGGCTTCAGTCCTGGAGCTTTGGCATCGTGCACTTCCAATTAAGGCATCTTTTGATGTTTGACTCTTTCTCATTGGATTATGGCAACAGCGATATGGTTGGGTTGGGATATGGTACTCCAACCAAGCCAGGACCTTTACTTAAACCTAATCAACCAAAGTGAAATGTGACCAAAAACAAAAGGAATAAAAGCAAAAAAGCAAAGAAAACACAAAAGTCCAAATGGAGGTGGGCCGTGGTTACCTGGCTCATACACCTGGAACTTACGTCAAAGACACAATGACCAGATGTACAATCACACAGCAGCCCTACAGTATGTAGTATTTATAATGAGCAGTCTTAAAAAGGCTATTTGCCTGTAGTAAAATAAAAGGAACAGCACGTTGCCATCATCTCTTCCTAAATTTGATAAAAAGAAGCCCCGACAGGCCTTTGAGTGCCCCCAGAGACTGAGAGGCGTCTGAGCAGATACCCTAAACTCAATGCGAGGCTCAGGTCACTCCAAAGATATGATGCAATGAGCACGACCTCTTCTGACAGAGAGACCTACTCTGAATACTAGTGTGCATAAAGCTTGAAAGCTATGACACTCAACACACAGCTGGACTGAACAAGAAAGAGAAACTGCACAGAGATGAAGAAACTGTTTTTTTAATGTGTTATGAGTCATCAGTGAAGTAATGCCTGGCTGGGTAGCCTACCACTCTGTGTATTTATCTGTCACCTCTTATAACTGTATTTACTTTCAGGCCATGTATCTGAGTGTAAAGTGATAACACAACACTGTAATATGAGGCTCTGTGTGCGAGGCAGGCAGCAGAGTGAGGCGACCGTCCCGTCGAGGGTTCGTCTCGAGTGATTCGTGCTGTTCTTAATGCTTCCACCTCGCCATCTCCTGTCACATATTCTGCCCGCTGACTCAAAAACACAGAGCTGCTCGCGGCTGTGAAACGCTGATATGAGATTAGAATGAGATATCTGAGGGAGAGTAAATATAGTCGGCATCTCAGAGGAATACGAACCTGGAGTGCAATTCGTTCAGGCAATCAGCCCCAGAATCAGACGGAGGGGAAGGCTGGGAGGAAAGAGGTGGCGAAGGAGGGAGAGAGAGAACAAGAGGGCTACTCAAGGATTCGGCCAAATGAGATGAACAAGATGGGCACAAATTAAAAAATGCAAAGAAAACCAAAAACAGGGGATGCCCATCAAACCAAACTGACAGTAAGTCTCTCTAACCTGAATTGTAAGGCTACTCTAATCGAGTACAGTGATCTGGATTTGGTTGGTATGACTCTGGAGATAAGTTTGAAAGTAGCTTGCACATGAAGGGCAGATGTGGGTATACTTTGTTTTGATAGCTACATCTCGTAGTCATCATCCATTACGTAATGGACTGGTGACCTGTCCGGGTGGCCAATGACAGCTGAGACAGACTCTAGCCCTTTGTGACCTTGAATTGAATCGTTGGTGAAGAAAACGGGTAGTTGGTTGTCAGCTGTCAGCTACCTGACATACAAGATATAATCTCTAATCTCTGGGGTCGTGTGACTCTATCAGAGGTCCTGGCTATGTGTTCTCTCACAGGGATCCGTTTGTGTTTTGGAAATGATTATTCAGTAAACCTCTCATGTGTCAGCATACAGAGATCTGCCAAGTGGATGCACTGAAGCTAAGCCATCCACCGATGTGGGATAGCACTGAGATCCACCCATCTGCTGTGGCATGGCTGAGCTTGACTTTTTGGCCTAAAGCTTTGCTGCACTGGCTTCATACAGTGTGTTCAAAAAAATCCTGGTTATATGCTTGAAACGGGTACCAGAGGTTAGCAAGGACCTCCAACCGGCTGATTCAGGGATACAATCCACAGCACTCTTCCTCCATCAGAGTGAACTGTGTCCGGTGAGGAGCACTGACATTCGGCACAAATGGCCTGAAATGTGCCCGGTGAAGTTTTTGCGATTGCTGTGCAGCTACGAAGCGTCAGCTGAGGTTTTTGATTGTTCCTTCAGTTGTTGATTTGATTCTCCAGATTCTACTTTCTGTGTTAACTCTGGGTCAGGCTCAGAAACAAAGGTTTGAAATGATTCATGCAAATGTGATGTTTCTCCGAAATGTCTAGAGGGCTCGAACTGTCTGCACTGAGAGGTGGAGATTGCATCCATGGGAAATTCCTGAGGTCAAAATAAAACTGAGTCATTCTCTGATTAGATCAACCTGCAGCTTCTTGTACCCTGTGGGTATTTTCAGTGTACAAATGAGTTCAAGTGTATCTTTAGCACAGACCCAAAGGACGATAGCTTTTTGTCAGGGCACCGGGAATAGACAATAGACAGTGAAACACAATTCCAAGAAAGGAGGGAAAAATATGGAGGTGTGTGATGATGAGTAAAGAAGACAGGAGGAAATGAGTGGAGGACAGAGCCGAAAGCGAGAGGGAGAAGAGTAGGAGAAGAAGAAAGAAGAAATGAAAAGAGAGTAAGACAGTGGTGTCCGGGATCATGGATTTAAATATCACTTTACATTATCTGTGCTGTTAAACCTCCTTTTATGTCGCACACATTCCAGCACACAGACCCACACAGACTCCTAACTTCCCACATTTCTCTTGCTCATGTTCACTGCCTTAATCTTGGGTTTTGGCGTAGCCAGCACTTGTCATTTCCATAATTCTTGTGATAGTGCAGAGGGGAGGGGGGGATGTGAAATAGAAAGCAGGGGGGAGGTAATCTGGAAAGCGAGCGGCTGCTCATCTGTCAAGATTACAGCTCTGAAATCCTGTGAAATTCTTTTTTATCTCTCAAAGCAAAAGCAGACCTCCACCTTCTGCCGTGTAATTGGTAGAATAAGAGCATTAGGTTTCAAAGGATGGAGATGCGTGGTTAGGATCTAAGTCAGAGGTGAGCAGCCAAGTCACATGACTTGGACTCCAGGAAGAGTGGAGCCAAGTAAAGGCTTTAAAACTCGACAAAATCGCATCGCATTGACTTCACAGCAGTCGGCGTGCCCAAAAGTTATCCAAATCCATATCCTGCTTGTAAAACATGCAAATTGTCTCCAGCTACTTTGATTCACATGCTTTGAACCAGATCATTTGGCAGACAATCTCACTGTGAATCTGAATAACTCTGAATATTTATAACGCTGCCGCCTTTATAGGTCTGCTGCTGCATTCTGTGTCTCTGCAAAGCTCGTGTTGCATCCAAAAGTGCTGTTAGCATCCAGTGCCTTTAAAAAGATAGGGACATAACTTAACCCATGCCCAGCACACGCAGTTACACGCCCTACTACATACACCACATTACTTTAAAACATTAGCCTAGATGCTACACGCTGAATTGTGCAATCAGCTGTCCACTGTGAAACTGTGTGGCTTTATCGCTGCACGGTCTCATCAAATGGAAATACTCTGTCTTGCACATTATTTGAAAAATGCTGCCTTGAATCCTCTTAACGGCCAAAACGATGCTACTAAAAATCATCTGAATCTTGCTAGCTTGTCACAGCGTAGCAACAACAGAAATGCTGAGTGAAAATAAGTGTCTGGAACATCTGGACTGTGCAGACGGACACAGAAGTGTAACATGCTGCAGAAGTAGGACTGAGATGGAAAATATATCACAATAAAAAGACGTGAGAGGCTGACCACAGCTGCTGCGGCTTTTTCACTGTTTCAGTCTGCAGGTGATGATTCAGTCTCTATATGGGCTGTTATATATATTTTCTATATTCTATTTACTGTATTTCTTTAAAAAACACATTATTATTAGCATTGCTGTAAACTTTCTCATGTGCTAACCAAACCGTTCGGCTCTCGGGTCAAATCTAACCATGTCGGACCCCGGTCTCGCTCCGAGCTCTGCACATGGACGTCTTTCATTGGTTGAGTAGCTTCTTTGATCGGTTGGCGATGCTTGGACCACGAGCTTCTCCTAAATCTCACCATGTCATTTTGCTCCCTAAAGCAAATAAACAGCGAGCGGCAAAAATGGAAAACGCCCACACAGGATACACACTGCCGTCTCCGGGAAAATACTGGATGCAGGCTTTGTCACCCTCTGCCTCCTTACGTGGAAACAAGTGTGCTTGCTGTCAGCATCCTGCACTCCCATGGACCCGAGGACACCGCATCACTGTGTCAGCTGCTTTGACAAAACAAGGGTGAAACTTTTTTGAGGCAGACCTTAATCCTCCTTTCTGGGAGAGGGTTTCCAGTATTTTTCACTGACTGTGCTCTCATCTGTCGGTCTCTCTCTCTGGACTGGCTGTGTTCAGTATGTGGGTGAGAGAAACAGCATGTTCAGCCAGACAGAAGCATGAATAGGCTGCTATGTACACACATACCAAAATAAACTAACCACATATCCACATTTATCTGAAGGCCGCTGGCTTAACGGTACATATGATAAAGCCCAGTCATGTTTCTTCTTCAGGTTACACAATCCAGAAGAAAACTGCACAATAACGTTAGCTTGTACCATCCAGCTACTACAGCAGATGTTAGCTACGTTCAGAAGATTTAGTCTAGGAGTTTAAATTGTTTGTGTATTTTTTGCAGATTGTTGCACAAAATGTTCAAAATGAGCTCAAAATGATAGATTTTCTTAGAATATTTGATCTGTGGATTTATGATATCTGCAAATCATTACATCCCCTTTTTATTTTTTTCAAATTTTTCAGAATTAGAGCTTTAAATCTGATAAATGGCCTCTCATAGTTGTACTGAGCAAGAGGCCTGTTGTGAGAATGTGGCTGTAGCAGCGTGGTATGTCCATTAGCTTTTTGGGAGTAACAATCAAATGTAGCGTACAATATTGGTCCACACCTCTTTATCTTTGAATTCAGGGGTCTTCAGCCAACACACCAGGTGTATAAAATGTAGCACATAGTCATGAAGACTGCCTTTGCACGCAGCTGTGAAAGGAGGTGTAGCTCTAAAGACCTCACTGGCCTCGTACTGTAACAGGATGTCAGCACTGGAACAAGTCATTGTGTAAAATGTCTTGCCTCCAACATATTCAAACTTGTATTATTGCAAAGAGGAAGTGTTAGACCAGAGTTACAGTTACAGGGCTACAGTAAGGTTACAGAGCGTTGATCCCAGCCGTCCTCTCACATTGACATCAGCATAGTAACTTTGCACCGGGAGCTTCGTGGCATCTGTTGGGTATCACATGGATGACTGCATTATGTTGCAGCTGGTCTACAGACAAATAAAACAGAAAACTAACTTGAAGTAACACATTTTGAGGACAGGTGCAAATACACAGGGTCATCGTGAGGTAGGTTCAATTCCCCACCTTTGCTTCATGACTTGGCCTCTGAGGCCCCTGCGATAGCGACTCTGACACCACTTTAATGAGCAGTGTGTAATTATAACAACATTAGCTCGAGCACATTGTTAAGTTATTACGGAGGCACTTATAAATACAGCTTCATTCCATTTAGAAAAAACAGCTTATTCCCATTCTGCCATGCTATTACATTATCGCCCAGTAATTAGATATCACTTACAACAATAGACTTCATCATTTCTATCATAATATGATACAATCACAGATTATTACTTTCCACCCACACCCACTCTAAATTTAGCCACATTAACACAACTTCTTTATTTATTTTAACTAAATTAAAGTACTACGATCATCGAGGTGGATGTTGGAGTCAATGTCAGTGCTCCACAGGCAGCTGGTGGAGCCCCACGGAGCCTCCTGAGACCAAAGCAGCAGCTCTCAAAGAAAAAGAAGCAGCACGAGAAGATGAGGAGGAAGAGGAAACAGAAAGCTTCAGTCCTTTAATTATGTGTGAAGAGCCATTTCATGCCCGACAGAGGAGAAGGTAAATCAAACATCTATATGTGACATATGCATCGGTGTATTCATTAGGAGTGTGTGTGTGTGTGTGTGTGTGTGTGTGTGTGTGTGTGTAAGAGTTCTGTGCTCAGAGTCGTCTTGTGTGTACGAGTGGAGGTGTCACTTCTGCTGTTTACGCCTGTAAAGAACCATTAATGACACTGTGATTACCATTACCAGGCTCCATGTCACTCACACACACACACACACACACACACGCACGCACACACACACACACACACACACACACACACACACACACACACACACACAAAATTAACTGGCAGCTTCAAATGCCTCCTACATACAGAAAATCCCATTCTATCCCGCTGTGGCTTTCCCTCCATGACGCCGCTGAACACAGAGCCGAGCGCCGGTTGACACTAATCCTTTTCAATTAAAATACCTTCACTGTTAAAGGGAAAACATCTCGCATCGGCACATTAACTCTGTAAACAAACCGCTTCTTTGAGTCTGTTCAGCAGGCCGGTGTGACGTCAGATGTCTAAATGTGATAACTAGACTTGAGCTTCATATCAAAGTGTGTTTCAGCAATCTACAATCTATTCGTAAACCTGCACAGAGCTGCTGCTGTAGCAGTCATTCACAAAGAAGCTGCGTCTATGTTTGGTTTTATACTGAGAAGAAGCCAAGAAGAAAGTCAAGCTCTTTGTTATTTTGCAGAAAACAGCACAGTAAGGAGGTTGGGGCGATGCACGTGGACATTTAACCTCTTTCGATCAGGACTCTTCAGTCCTCACCATGGAAACAGCAGGAAAACTGAGGTCATTTGATCTCCATCACACGTTTACATCCACAAGCATTTTTTAGCTCATTCAATCAAGCGAAATTCTGCAGTTCATTTCAGCTCGTCTCTGACGCTGAACCAGCCGTCATAACCTCAGCACTCCTCTCCTGCCATCTCCTGTCCTTCCATCCTCCCCTTCCCCAGGCCACAGCCCCTCTCCCCTCATCCATCAGTCCATCTCCTCTCCACCCTGCAGCTGTCCCATCTCCTTTTCTCATCTCTTTCGTCAGCTCGTCAATCACATTTCCTCCTCTGGCCACTTGTCCTTCTATCTCTTCCCTTTTCCTCCTTTCTGCCACCATCTCTTTGGCATCCATCAGTACTCTCTATGTGGACTGGCGCTGAGGCTTCATTATGTGCCCCCTCCTCCACACTCTCATATTTATTTCATCGCCGGCAGGCTTGAGAGGACGTGAGCCCCGCTGGCAAATGAAAGGGTGAATTTCCACATGCATTATTCTCACATTGAGTCGCCGTGGGGCTCGTCACAGCCCGAGACGCCCCGCGGCGCTCTATGGCACGGAGACGCAGGCTGAGAGCGCTCCTGTAAATGCACACAGACATGCAGGAGCATGCACGTGGGGGGATTCGAACAGAAAGAGACAAAGATCAAAACATGCATTATCTGCGCCGCACAGGAATTCACAGTGAAGAGAAAACGTCGCCTGTTTGTGGCAAACAGAACAACGTGCATGCATGTCGAGAAGTGGAACACCAGCCTGCACGGCGGGCTCGTAGTTCAGGAACGTTCAAAGGAAAACTGAGCAGAAACGTATATACGTTACTCTGGCTGCCAGGGATTATTCTCGTCTTTATCTCAGGTGAAATAAGTAGGTTAGAAATGAGCACATTGACATTTAGCTTGAGCAAAAATAAAGCAGAACTATCCTAAGCAGTAGGTATCCTACTGAGAGCTGCTTACACTTGCTGACAGCACGATGATGTGGAGCCTGAACCGCTGAAGTTGCCATTAGTCATATCCACCACTCACCCCAACGTTGGCTCCATGTGCATACTCTGAAATTTAGTCCTGATGGTGCCACTGAGCAGAAGTGCAGACACAAGCGTTCTCTTTGCTTTACTAGCTGCTGAGAACAAACTGAGTGGCTTGTTGTGCATCCAGCTGAACTACGAGTAGACCACAGAGAAGAGCCCAGAAAGTTCTGTCTGCTTTCATTCGGCACACTTAAACCTGTTTGTCTGGACGGCGTGAACAAGGTGTGAATCAAATCTAAACTGCAGGCAAACGTAGAATTAGACTGAAGCACAATGACAGAAAAGGAAAAAGATGGATTTTTAAAAAATGTTATTTTGGTGTGAAATGGCTCCACGCTGCCGTTTGAAGACTTTTTTTTTCTGTTGGCTGATATTGAGTCATGTTTGCTTTGGAGTGTGTGTTCAAAGACACACACACACATACTGTCGGGTATTCATATCTTGTGGGGACATGTAAGTGACATAATGCTTTCCCTAGCCCAACCCTAACCCAATTGTAACCCTGACACTAAAACCACATTTTGAGTCTAAAAAATGCCTTCAAACTTGTGGGGACCAGGATTTTGGTCCCCATAAAGATACGAATACAGGCGCTCTCTCACACACACACACACACACTCTCTAAACCAGCCCAAAAGAGCCCGAGAGAAGCGTCTCCTCTCTCAGCAGAACTGCTCATTTTACATCCTTTAATGGAACAAATAACAGGCCGTCACAGCATTTTGTCGCAGGGATATCTGCATATAAAATTTCCTAACATCCGTGTAAAATGCCCGCGTCTGCTGCTTTTCTCTCCCAGATGATGGAACTTTTAAAGACCTCCTAAAAAGCCCCGGCGTCCCTAACGAGCCAGAACGAAAAGCGAGAAGAAAGGCGAGGAGAGGAACAGGCCACGGGTGAGCAGCCCGAGTCCCCATTAACCTTGTAAATGATTCAGCTGGCCGGCTGGAAGATTGAGGCGGCTCTGCTGTTTATCTAACAGATGATATTTAGAGTCAGAGAAGCTATATGGATTTACAGAGCGCCCTTCAAGAAGCCGCGGCTGACCGAATATCGACGGACCTCGAGAGCCAATTAACCACTTTAGCACGTGCACCTGAACCGTGAGGCACAATAACGCCCCCGCTGGAGTAATTAAAGCTCCGCGATTAGAGACACCGACACTCACGGGTGGAAACTTTAAAACTCATCATGCGTAGCTTCCTGTGACGGCAGCGCACCAGCCGTCGCTCTCACGTTAGAGAACACACTCGTATCTACACTGATTCCTGGATCAATAGGTCTCCCTACTCCACTTTGCTCTAAGCAGCCGTCACCATGGCAACCGGTGACTGTCATCTCTGCGAATCTGTAGTCTGGTTACAGAGTCGCGCACACAGCATCGTTTTCATCTGTCGTCAGTTTTAAACTTCCTGTTTTAAGAGATCGATGGGAACCAGCTGGAAAAGGGTTTTTTTCTCCAAAAGGCATCAAAGTGACACTAATGAGTCTTCATGAGCCGGTCTGGACTCACCGTGAAGCCTCTTTCAGTGCTAAGGACAGCTCATGATTGGCTGGAGTCCCTTCGGATTCCCATCGGATTTCCAGATTTTCCAGATTTCCTTTGGTTGGTTTGTTAGTTTGTTTTTGTTCTGAGAGAATCGGAGCACAGAGCAAGCCGGGGATCATGCTGGTCAGGTCACAAGTATGAGGATGAAAACGCTCTATGTACAGGTTCACTGAAGTAGTGACATCCATACAATGACTCATTAGCTCTAACACTCGACCTTCAATCAGTAATTTCAGTCACTCTGGCACACGCTCCAAAATGAAATAATGCTAAAATGTAACAATATGTAACCGATTACAAGAAGAAAGACAATAAGAGAAGAAATGAATGCATAAATGAACTGAAAATGAAAAGCAAAGGGCAGGACGGGCGCAGGATGTAGCCACAGAGACTGAATAAAACAGAATCTGTTTAGGTTTTCTCAGGATGAGATTTAATAAAGTTCCAGGGCCCATTAAGCCCACCAGGACTTTCCTTGTCTTGGAGATTTAGAGGCTGTTCCACTGACAGAAAGCCTGTAATGTCCTTATGCCAGTCCTCCACACTGACACGCTTTGGTTTGTGTCGTCTCTGCTTCACGTAAACGATCCTCCAGGGAGGTTTTAGTCATTGCCACCTAATGTGGAAGTCTAGATTCTAATTTTATGGATTTAGTGATAAATCCTGGTTTAAGTCTGTTTTATTAGGCCTGAATTTAATGTCCTAATGAATTTAACTTTTAGGAATGTTCAGTCAGCTCGGATGCTCAAACTAAAGTTTGTGGGTTAAGTAATTAGATAGAACTGTTTTATTTATCATCTTACCTCGCCTAGTTATTGGTGTATTTTCTATTTGTGGTTCTGAATCAAATTATAATAGCAGAAAAATCATTTATTGAAAAGCCTGGTTTATTTTGCTGTCAGACTTTGCCTGTAACTTTTCTCTGTGGTGCATTCAAGGACATTCCAGCATCTGAGATTTAGATGCTGCAAAGCACAGCCAACAAGCTGCGCTCTATGTGGAGAAGCTGAGCCCAAAACAAACAAGTGCATTGTGAAAAATACATTTTTGGGGCAAGTTCTTGCAATGAAAAGTTGCTGCAGAGCTCCTGAATTATTGAACATGTCAGAGTTCTTGAATTCATCGGCAGGCAGAGATGTCTGCACGATCCCTGTGAGCAGCTGCAGTTTGATAAATAATGATATCTTACTGTTGACTGTGATGGATTATCGATGACACGCTGGTTTGACAGTCTGGAGTTTTGATGGCCAACCTTGGGCTGAGGTAAAAAACAAAAAACCAAAAGGTTGCCAAATTAAAATGCCTGGTAGTACTACAGTATGTACTACAGTATGCAGTATGGAGCAGGGAATGCAGTAACACAGGCAAAGCGCTACGGTAGACATGTCATTTCACCACACCACCAAAAAATGGCTTTTGCAGAAACAAAATGGACCAAATCTCAGCACAAACTCAACACATGCAGCTTTGGAAAAAGAGAAAAATGACAGAGACGGGGGGGCTGACATCTCATCTGCATTCCTGCTTCTGCATGTTTGGCTGTGCGAAGGCCTCAGTGTTGCTCTACTAGCTGGCTTAGTTTCATTTTCATCTACTCGTCCTCCATAAAAGCATGTGTCAGTCAGAATGCAGCACCAAAAACAGCAAGAGAAGGCGAGAGGACTAAAATTAGATGACACAAAAGACTGAAGTTTGTAGAAAAATATCACCACAGAGACAGTTTGGAGACACAAAAGCGTGCGAGATCAGCAATTTAAAAATGAAAGAGAAAAAAAACAAGAAATGAAAGAACGAAGCAGAAAGAGCCCTGCTGTGCATGTGTGTGTGTGTGTGTGTGTGTGTGTGTGTGTGTGTGTGTGTGTGTGTGTGTGTGTGTGTGTGTGTGTGTGTGTGTGTGTGTGTGTGTGTGTGTGTGTGTGTGTGTGCATGTGTGTGTGTGTGTGTGTGTGTGTATTTCCCAGGGTCCGATCTATTCACACGGTGCCAGTGAGGACCGGCTTGGTAAGAAAACCGCAGCAACCGCAGAACAAACATTAAAAACGAGCAGCGAGATTTTCATATATTCTACTTTTCCATCAACGTTCACGTTTTTTTTGTAGAGCTGTGACGTTCAAAAAAGCCTGTTTCTGTTGAAATGAATGAAGTCGGCTGAAGTTTGATTTGCAGATATGTTTGTAAAGCCCACCATACAATCAAGTCCACCAGAGCTTATCTTTATATTTTTACATGCTGTAGTGCCATTTCTGGGAGCATTTCAAGTTGCTATACATCAACCGTTACATCCCAAATTTTAATAATATGTATGCATTAAGTCCATAGTAACTACATAAATTGCAATAAAGTGCAATAAACTACAAAAAACTTTGTTTTGTTTTGTTTTTTTACACATATTTCTGGTTACAGAAATTTCAGAGGTTGTTGCAGAAAATAGTTTCCAAGCACAGGAAATTTATTTGAAGTGTCTTCATAGTTTCATTTTTGAGATACAATATTTTTTATAAACTGCAGGAAAAACGAAAATAAATAATATTGTGCACAATTTGCACAAAAAAACTGCATCAAAATAAACGATTTCCAACAGTGCAGTTTAAGTTCTGAGCCTCCCAGAAACTACACAGAAAGGCACAAAGTCAAACATGACTTTAAAAACACCAGGAAACCTTTGAAAGGGCCTGTAGGGAAAAAAAAACATCACTTCCGGTTTTGGCAGGTAATGGCGGACGTGACAGTCCGCGTTGACGTTTATTCCACTGCTGTGAACAGCTGATCGGATCAGCAAAGCATGTTTCTGGAATGTAATGATTTTGTTGCTGCTAGCGCTTTTTACACGATTTTTGCAAAGACATGTATGGAAGGAAACCACGACCTGCTGACAAGCTGAATGCATTTTATGTAAGTACAATTATTGCGCTAGCTTTCAATTTTACTGGGACTTTAAAATTGTTACGCAATTTGGAGCGTGCAATGGGCTTAAAAGGGATTTATTAATGAGGGTTTGAAGTAAATCAGTACAAACTACACACTCAACAGAAACCAGTGACCACCAGTAAGCAACCAGTCAATCAGCTGGATCATTAGGAAACGACTGGATCTACAGATGCAGTGAAATGTAGCATAAACTGATCCACCATTGAAGCATGAATGTGATAGACAGAAATCTACGAGACTAGTTCCTGTAGTAGAAACTAACAAAACCAGGATCTACGTGATTATTAGAAACCAGTCGGTCAGAGATGTTCACACACTGGTTCAGGATGCACTGAGTAAAGATCTGAATTGTTGGGAATAACCGAGGCATGAATCTGGTTAGAATTAGATTCATCAAACGTCAGCAAGTCAGGATCTGCGTTTGTATCAGGAACCACAAACCCAGAAGAAACATCTTCATCAGAAATCACGACATTCAAAACCAAACGGTGCCGAAGAGACAACCCAGGATCTGTTTAAGGGACATCATACATCTGAGTATCTGGCAACACCACAGACAGGCTGGCCTTGCTGGAGGCCCTCAGTCTCAGACTCTGTGGCAGACGGCAGTGACTCGATGTACTGAGCTGACTAATCCAGTCCTCAGAGGTCATTGTTGTTCCTGTATTAACCTGCACGTTGACCTATTGACTAAAACTGAGGCTCATAGTTCCTCCAATAATCATCATGAACTCACAAAAATATACCAGCACAATATAATTTACCAGTAAAGCACAGGAGCTTGAAATATTAAGACAGAGTGCCCTAAAGACAGCACTGGTCTGCATATCGTGTAGGCGAGGGGATTCAATGATTCAAAACGAGCCTGACAGAAGACCACCTTAACGTAAAATACAGAAACAGCAGCTGCAGATAAAGAGGTGGATTTGGTTTGCTTACCTTTATTGTTCAAACCACAGGAGGAGGAAGAGGAGGAGGAACCAAAGCAGGTGGACCGACCAGCACAGCAGGGCAGCACAGAAAGAGAGAAGATAGATTTTATTAGAATTAGTGTGACAATGGTGTTTGACTCAGCTGCTCGTTGTTCCAAACGGGGCTGAAAATAATCGCTTAATCGCTCCAAAATCTCTTATTCTCCTCTGCAGCAAACTGCATGTGGGCCTGCTCGAGCAGCGCCAGCAGCTGGTGCGGCACCGGTAATCGGCCCGGCTGTGTCGCGATTGGTTGGGAAAAGTTTTGGTGCGTTTTCCTGAAAACGTTTGCTTCCTGTCCAAACGCTGAATGATTCAGAGTTTTTAGGTACAGGCGCAGGCAGGAGGTCGTTTCCGTAGCAAAAGCACCCCAACTGTGCCAACGTGGTGTCATTTCCACCCCAGTGATACCGGCCATCTGGGGCCCCGACTGGACGACAAACCGCACGCACAAAAAGAACACAAACACACAACAGTGAGGCGCTTTTCACACAGATCTGCCTGCCATTTACTCGCTCGCTGGTTCCATCGGTTCAAAACAAAAACCAGGCTGATGACTGACTGTTGGAAAAAATAAAAATCGAGCAAAGTCCTTTTTAATGTGTTTGTTTGCTTTCCGATCCATACGCACTACAGACACGTAGCAGCAAAGGTCAGGGCCAGTGCTGCCAATATTGTCCTTCTCAGCTTGCAGCTGAGCAATATTGAACAAACTAAAGTATGAGTCTGTGTTTGGTCAAATACGTGAAGTGAAACAGGACAATAGTCTGAGGGGAATTCTGGCTCAGGAACTCGGAGCAGAGTGTTGAATATCTTTACCGAACCCATTACCTGAGCAGACAATACAGGCTGCCTGCTGTCCTTCAGGGTTTCCCCATTTATTCCTTTATTAAATCATTTAAACGCAGCACCATGTCAACTTAAAGGACCTTTAAATAACAGTATTTATTGCTGTTATTAACCTCTTAACATCCAACAAGTCACCAGTGACCAATCTAGGATTTGGGGAGAATTTTCACTTATCTAAAGCAACCAAATGACAAATATTAAAAACATTAAATTTATATTAATTTTAATCGACTGCATTTAAAATAAAACATACTGGATCTTAAAACTGGCCTCATTTAATTTCAGTTCAATTAAATTATAATTCTATAGCGCCAAAACACAACAGCAGCAACCTCAAGCTGCTAAAGACCCAACAATAATACACAGACAACCCCAACAATCAAATGAATATGAGCAAGCACTTGGTGACAGTGGGAAGGAAAAACTGCCTTTTAAGAGGAAGAAAGCTCCAGCAGATCCAGGCTCAGGGACGGACGGCCATCTGCCGTCTCCGGTTGGTCGTTGCGCCAGTTCAACTGCTCATTATTGCAAATATCTGATCAGCCAATCACACGCCAGCAATTCAATGCAATCACGTACATAGACATGGTAAAAACAACCTACTGAAGTTTAAACTGGTCAACAGAATGAGGAAGAAATGTGATTTCATGGCATGGTTCACTACTCAAACAATTCAGATGAGATGATGCTGGTAGATCAGCATTTCAGGGACTGCTGATCTCCTGGGATTTTCCAAGACGACCATCTCTAGACAAAACCAGCGAGCCACAGTTCTGTGGTCAACCACCTTCATGTTGATGTCAGAGGAGAACAGCCAGACTGCTTCAAACTTCAAAACAGCCACTTGTTACAACCAGTGCAATGAGAAGGAACCGCACATCAGACGCTGAAGCAGCAGAAGCCCACACTGGGCTGCATCATGCACCTGCAGGATGTGATGTTATCAATGCCAATAAGGATCTCTGAGGAATGTTCCCAGCACCTTGTTGAGTCTGTGCCATAAAGAATTAAAGCTGAAGGCAAAAGAGGGTTCAACCAGGTACTAGTAAGGTGTAATTAGTTAAGTGTCCAGTGAGCATAGGTGAGAAATGGGACTGAGAAACATCCATGTAAAGTTTTACATGGCTTATTTATGAGAGTATGAGACTACTTTATGAGAATATATTCACCTTGTGCGATTTCTTTGATTTAAACTTATCTCATTCAAATCAAGTGACCCTCATTTCCCCCTGGGGCGATGTGCTTGGTGGGGAGTGTCTCTTCCACTCACCTTGTACAACCATCCACTTGTCTTAACTCGTCTCTGATCAATGAATTTGAAAGCTGAAGCTTTGACGAGCTCTCCTCCTCGTTTTGATCTTCTGCCACATTTACTCCATCATGCAGTGTTGATATAGTGTTGTTATGGTCTTTCACAATTTCCACAAAAGATTACCACATGACACTCATAAAGATATAATAAAGAGCTTTAACTCATCCGAAGAACACGAGGAATCCACCCTCCTTTTAGAAATGCCATTTAACTGACACAGGGGACAGAAACTCATTTAGAAGTTTAAAGGATTACAGGACCACACAATCCTACTGGGAAACCTGAAAGCCATTCATTAGTTCCTTCATGAGTGATGCACTAGAAATCCTCGGACGGTGAGTCCGTCCACTGAATGGCTAAGCAGGCTAACGGGCAGTGGTAAGGCCAGAGAGAGAGAGCCAAGGATGGACGGAAGGGAAATGAGAGCGATAGCTGAGAAGCACTGCCTCCGAGCACAGTGAACCTGGATCAAAATGCTGATTGTCGTACTCTGGTTCTCACACACACACACACACACACACACACACACACACACACACACACACACACACACACACACACTAAAGCCCTGAGGCAGGTAGATAGCAGGAAGCTAGCATTAGCCAATCACCAGCTTCTATTACAGTCTCAGAGCTGTCAGTCATCCTTTAACATCCCCCTCATATGAACTCACACACACATTACGGCACCAAGGTCAACACACATCCCATATCGAGGTCTGTCTCACACTCACTCACACACACATGAACACAGACACACACACACACACACACACAGACACACACACACACACTAGTGCCAGTCAGCTGAAAGCCTTGCAGCTGTCTGCAGCTCGCTGTCAATCAATCAGCAACGTTATGAGTCACACAGGTGAAGGCGTGCCATTTGAGGAGGAAGCTGAGATCAGGTGGATTAAGAAGAATGTATGTAACCTTTCATGGACAGATTTGAAGTCCCCTGGTCCTGGAACCACCTGCAAACCACCAGAAGCTGTACCAACAGTGAGGGTTTTACTAAGCCGCGCTGCAGCTCAGGTGGTCGTCTACCCAGACGTCTATCGGTGGATCGATCCTGTCCTCCTGTCTTATGTAAAAAACCGAACCCCTGGAATGCCAGTGCTGTCCTAATAAAGGCGAAAGCGCCCCAAAATATTTCAGGCCTGCACTAGAAAGCTTTGTGTTTTTCCACTGAGCAGAAAAACACAAAGTCTGGAGGAAGGAATAAAAGGTAAGACGGTAAAAATTCATGTTGAGGCAGAAAAATAAATCACACAAATAGCGGATTATTATTCCTCGCAGTGATGCGAGATGGGTGTCACGACTGCCTTCAGGACTGACTCGATGTGAAGAGAGAGGAAGAGATTTGACATGCATTTCCACACCAGGTAGGTACAAGCTTTTCTGTGTGCAGACTTCCAAAAAACACCAGAAAGATTTAAAGAACCTTTACAGGCTTTAATCTGTTATAACAGCACATTTAACGTGTTTGTTGTCTCCTGCTTTTCAAAAAGTATCTCTAACGAATGTTTCTTTTCTTAGATTAGATGCAAAACATCGACATGGCAGGGTGACCCACTGGTTTGTGGACTTCCTGTTTTGAAGCCCATATTTTGCATTGCAGAAAAGTTTAGCAGACAGCTAGCAGCTACATCTAGCATGTAGCAACAACACTGACACGCAGCAGCACAGACTGCGAGTCGCCCTCCTCTGCATCCAAAGCAATCCATTTGCAGCATTAACAAGGCTAACTTCATCCATAATTGAGGAGCAGTGATCTTGACCCAGATACACAGTGGGTGAGATGATCGCTGCAGGAGGAGGGGTTCTCATTAAATATCAGAAATCAGCTAATCGGAGCGCCTCGCCCTCTGACTTCAGTGTGACTGATGACAGCGGCCGCCGACTGCGGGGCCAATCGATGATGCACGGGCTGTCTTTGTGAACAATTAATAAAGCTTTCAATCGGATTTCAGACAAAAGGTGGCCATCGGTGAAGAATTTTAGCTTCAAACTCTTCGAATACTTGGGAAATATTCCTGTTAGAAGCTGAAATTAGTGTCTACGTTTGGAGAAACTCTGAGTCGCTGGAGGAAAAACCTTCATCACAAAGTCTCGTGGTTATTTTGTTTGGCTGCCATATGAAGATTGTAACCTTCCTAAACTAATGAGAGCTGCACAGCTCTTTTAAAGCTGCACACAAACTCCCTTCTGAGCTGTAACGGCCATAAGCACAGAGAGGAAAACTTAAACAAGAGAGGCTTTATAAATGAGGACTGAGGCTGAGCTGTAAGGTTTACCCGGCAGCTGAGGAAGAAATGTGTCTCACACAAACGGACGAATATTTTTATGATTATTGTTATAATTAATGCATGAAATTCATGAAATACCCCCAACAATGAGATATTATTAATGGTGACAACTGAGTTTTGTGCAGTTCTTTAAAATCCTACTGAAAGTGAACCTTGCTGCAAAAACAGACAGCTGATGTAATCACACCCTGCTTTAAGTGGCATGAAAAACGCCGTGTGAGGCGTTCTCCTGCAGCTTGCTTTTGCTTTATTGTTCAGAAAACAGGTGAGTTTTGTATGTGCTCGGTGCTTGCTGGGTGTCTTATCTCCTCTTGTTGCTTGGCTCCGTTCAAATGCGTTCACACTGGGAGATGAAGGCTAGAAACGCAGCCTGCCTGTGCATCAGAACAGGGGCAAAATGAAGGCTGTAAGCTGGTGTGAGAAACGTCTCCATACAACAGCGTTAGTTCTTCTTGGTATCTGTGTGTTGCTTCTCCTCCCTGTCGTACTCTTCATCGCTTTTTTTCTGCCCTCAATCCCTCTCATTGCCTCCTCCTCCTCCTCTCCATGGAACAAGTGTTATTGCCTGCAGCCACCAAACTGTGCATGACCGCAATATAAACTGCTTTTCTACAATAGGTTACATTTCATTGTGTTGTGTAATATGTGTGTCTGTGTGTGTGATGATGTAACGGGGTCAGTGTTGTGGCTGGCGGCCCATCAGACAGATTGAGGAACAGTTACTCCGGTCCAGTCGACTGTGTGATTGGCTGTTCAACCGACCAATGGCGCACTAGGCTGTCAGTGGCAGCAGCGCTGAACCTGACTGCCTCAGCAGACTCATGATGAACGCTCGCTCTGGGACTACGTTAGGATGCTGCATATTTGACTGTGTCCTAGTGACCTTATGTTGATCCTCGTCACCTTGGTAACGTTGGTAACACTGTTGCATTTTAGAGGCTTTTGTTTTCGTGAGCATCAAGTTGTGCGCCACATTTTTTGTGTGTTTTACACCTTATTTCTCGAGTTCCTGTCTTTGTGTGTCCTCTGAGTTACTACAGTGCCCTCTATGATGTTCAGGAAAAAGATTATTTTGGTAGCTTTGCCTCTGTGCACAACCACAGAGCCCTGCACATCTAACATCTACAAGCATCTGAGGTGCAGACTTTTAGTCTTAATTTAAGGAGTTTTACAAAAAATCAGCATAAACTGTTTTTTTATACACAACCCTCCAGCAGGGGCGGGGCCATCTGCTGTGATTGGTTGGGGTGAGAGAAGGAAGACAGGATAGAGACATGCTGTGGAAGAGAGACAGAGATTAATAACAAGTGTTCTGCCTTTAATAACTTAAACTGGATATTATAGTTGTAAACTGCCCTAGAGCTCCCTCTAGTGGCTGCTTTGTAATATGGGTTTGGTTACTTTGGGAAGGGAAAAAATGAGAACGTGAAGAAGAAATCAAAGATGGCGGAAAGTGATGCCGAAATGTTATCGTTCTAAGCTGATACGGACCTTAAAATGTTGTTGCCTTGGACAAGATATGTCTGTAAGTAGGAGTGACGATAAAATAATTATTATATTTTGTTTTGTGTAAAAATGGTACGATAATTTGTACATTTGAAAGTTTTATCTTGTTAGCTTGCAGTAAGAGTGTAACAAGCTAGTTTACAATGTTAGTTAGCTAATACAGTATTTTGTACTTTCAGTTTTACGATGGTCAAAGAGAAGGCAATGGTCAGAGGCCATTCTTCAATAAATCAGCACAAAAAGGAAAATAAGTCTGGTTATTGGAGCATCGTTGTCGCGCTGTCTAGCTGGTGAAACTAAGAGACTCAGGGCGAGGACAGCATAACAAGTGTGATTCAGGTGTATTAACACAGAGTTTATATTGTGATTCTCTCTGCTTTCCGTTTTGTATTTAATGACTAAAAAGCTGCTCTGTTGGGTTGAGATCAGCTGACTGACTTGTCTATGGAAGAATCTCTCATGTCTTTGCCTTGAGAAACCCTTGGGCTGCTTTTGCTTTATGTTGGGAGTCTTTATGTGAAGCTTGTGTGATCGGTTTGTCTGAATGTGTGCAGAGAGTATAACCCTGAACACGTCACCGCTCCTCCTGCTGCTTTTATCAGCAGTCACATCAGCAATAATCACCACTGACAGCCACACATTTACACTGAGCTCCAGTTTTTTACCTTCTAATACACAAAACCTTCACACTCATTTCAGTAACTATGATTTCGTTGATTTGAGACCAAAGGGGACCAAAGTGTAGGCGATGGAGTACAGCGCTTACTCAGCTGAATCCCAAATTAATCCAATGTTTTACTTTATTCCCCAAAATGTGGGTGTGATGAAAAGGGCTCTTTCTTTAATAACATTACAGAATGCACAAAATCCCCACAGCAAGCATAAAGCAGAGCCCAGGAAAACAGCAAGCAAACAAGGGAGACTCTGACAGACAGCGAGACAGGACTATTTATACACACAGAAACTTAATCAGGGGGAGGAGAAACAGGAGGGAAGCTAGAAACAGCTGAACACAATCAGGCAAACAAACAGAGAGGAAGTAAAACTCGGGAAAATACAAACCAATGCACATAAACACTGAAGGACACAGAAGGCTGGAAAACACAGAGGGGAAGGAGACTGATAAGGAAAGCACACAGAGTACATGTAGGAGGGATGGTATTCATAGCCAAGGAGAACTACGAATACAGAAGAATGAAAACACAAGACTTGAAAATCTACACAAAACAGAGCGTTATTATTAGAACAGCAAAGAAGAGAAAATGAAAACTAAACAATAAAAAATGATATTCAAGCCTGTTAGAATAAATACGAAAACCAGGATAACAGTGAGACCCACACACAGAAAACAGGGAACAGAACCTGAACTAGGATAAGCGATCGTTAGAGGGGACGACCTCAAATACCCCGGGTGGAATTCAGTTTACCCAGAATGCCTTGCTGTTCAGAAGACGGCACGTTAAACAGCGACTATGAACATTTAAATAAGGAGGGTCTGCAGCTGTCTTTGCTCACGCATTTATTCAGGGAGAGGCGTTTGTCCCAGGGCTGTGTTTAAACTGTGTGTGTGTGTGTGTGTGTGTGTGTGTGTGGATAATGAAGGTCATTTTCAGCGTCCTGCAGGTCAAAGCAGGGGCAGTGGCTCCAGCAGTATTGATTGTTTCCAATAAGCTGCCGATTGAGCAGCTGATTGAGGCTGGAGCCGTCAGGTCAGGTGGAGCGCGCTCCATCCGATGCATCACAGCGGGAGATGAATGGAATTAAACACGACATGCACCGAATAGGAAAATTAGAAGAAACTAATAAAGACCTAACCCCACAAGCGAGAACACCAGCCGTCAAAGCAGAAGGAGAGACGGTGTATCGCTGTCCTGTTTTTGTCCTTCCTGGTGTTAAACGCTCTGAGACGTATGATGACAGACAGGCTTTGACTTTAATGGTAATAGTGAGATAAGTGGATATTGAATCTCTGCTTCTCTTTGCTGTAATGACGTGGTTACAGAGCTGCGACTGCACACATGTCAAAGAAGCGTGTAATTAATGACGTGAGCTGTGGCTACATTTTAAAAGCAGGAGAACACAAAGTGGGTCTCATTCTTCTTTGATTTGTATTTTCCTCCCTGGTGAATGGACGCGCACATGTTGAGTGACGCCTCAAAGCTCTTTTTACCACGTTCACCCATTCATGTATTCACAGCTCTGTTTTACATGTTGTGACCACTCGCTAACCATTGTGCATTTTCTTGCATATTTTGGGGATTCAGTGATTCACTTCAACGTGGAGACTGGGATCGAACTACCGACTGTGATGAGCAGACGAAACACTCGGTCGCCCATAATCTCTGGTGTAATAAAACAGATTATAACAAGCCAAAATATTAAATTATCCAGTAATATCCAGCCAATAAAATAAGTGTAACATTAGTCTAAGTCAAGTGAAAAATTCTTTCCAAAAAGCCAACATGACAGGAATCACTGTGAGCAAACTCATCCACGACTATTTTAAATTAAAAAAACAAATTAAACAGGATAAAGAAACTCCAGCCTGCAGGCAGATCAGCAAAAATGAAGACGAGATATCAGGAGTGAGGTGTGGATAAAACGAGGCCGTTAAGGTGAACATCCTCGGCAGGATCGCCTCCCATGGAAACACATTTGTGCTGAGAGTAATAGATGCGGAGGCGCGCTTGTTTCATTACATGCACAAACAGCAACAACAGCTCTCCTGACAGCCGTACAGACGGGAAACTGACACCGAGGTTAGCCTCTTTCATTACTCCTCCTCCTCCTGGAGCGCTTTGACTAAGCATGCAGCTGCCGCGTGGAAGACTTAACAAGTCGCACGTGACGCCGGTGTCACGTCTAAAACATGAGTGCTGCTAGAACGACGCCAGCTGCGTGATCTACGCCTGAAATTAGCCTGAAATGTTGCATATTTGCACAAGATGAGGATGCACATCACACATGACACAGCATCACTGCCTTCAGTCACAACTAATCTATCCTCCACCAAGAGTTACACAACTATAAGCTCGACAATAACAGCACTGTTTATTGATATTTGTGGGAATAAAGCTGCTCTCTTATTAATAGGATTAGCAAGTATGAACACCAACATCTAACAAGATATAAGCTTTTATATATTTATACAGAAGTGTGTCCTTTGAAATGCATTAAACTTTGCATTTCTTTCCACTGAATAGTTTTTCCCCTCGTGTTGTACGTGTGAGAGTGTGTTGGGCTAAGCTCACAAAGGCTCACGTTAGGTCTAAACACCGACCCCGTCCTGCTCAGAAAGACAAACAGCTGAATACACCAGTCTGTTTCTGCTTTATTAAATACATTTGCTTTATTGAACACAATAAAGAAAAAAAATCTGTTATGTGAAATGTGTTATTTTTCCCTCAGGCTTTCACACTGAGGCCACGTCCACGCTAACACATCTTTGTTAGAAAGCGCATCTTTTTCTCTCTGCTTTGGCCTTCTGTCCACACTGAGACGGCGTTTTTGGTCAAGGAAAACGGAGCGTTTAGGAAATGCTCTCCATAGCGGAGACATTTGAAAACACCGTTTTCGCGTCACAGAGTGGACTGCGAAAATGGAGGCTTTCGAATGCGATGACACATTTCAGTCATACGATGCAGCCATGTGACCAATGCTCCAGACAGCTCCAGATGAAACTCTGCACTTTTTCTCGTTTCAAAGAGCCATAAAGTAAATAAACGGCAGACAGAAATGATGCAAGTCGAATTGTCTTCTGTTTCACGCACGCTCAGCACGGGAACGTAGCGTTTTCAGTGTGGAAAGTGTGAAGCAGGGAATTCAAATGATGGGAATTAGGTCTTCCTCCTGCTGTAACAGATGAGAGTTCAGATTTACTGTTTGTGTTTGTGTCTCTGCAGCACTGTGATTAAATCTGGATCGGGCCACACAGCTCACATGAGTGAGGGAAGGTCAGAAACGAGCATTTCAGAATAAACAAACAAGGCAAGCTTGCTGTGAAGGACACCGGAGTGCGCACACTTTTAATGTGGGGTCCTGAATGAGGTGTTTTTTCACTGTGCACAGCAGCAGAGTCTTTCAGCCACACGAGTCACCTCCTGAACGATGCCGGAGGAATCACAACATGAACAACGGCAGAGTTTTCGGTTCTACTGACTAAACTCTGGATTGTTTTAACCTGTTGAGCTCCACGAGTGTTTCTGAGGTTCCTGCTTGAAAATTAAACGTCCAAAATGAATTAAATATTTCTCTGAAATGAAAAATAATCTTGGAATCAAAATAAAGCTAACACCTGTGAGACTTCATAATACGCATCAGAGCAGATGTCACTGCGTTAAAGCGACTGAGGATGAAGGATTTTTCCTGCCATATTTTGGTGTATTTTATAGAAAATAACCTCTTTGAAAATTGCAGACCAAAAACTCAAAACCATGAGTGAGCACACGGTCATCACATCGATGCTGCTGAAGTGAAACAGCAAAGCTGCAGAGGTTTTAATAAATACATAACTCACCACATTCTTCTTCTTGGATATCAGAATTAATCAGAACTAAAAGATCATTTCTGGAAAAAAATAAAATAAAAAAGACTGTACAACATGTTAGATTAGTGCACAATGTGTCTGTGGATAAATGAGTGAATAAGACAGGAAACAGTTACATTTTTTGCTCTTGAAGCAAACTGTGAGATGGAGTTCAGGAATGCAGTTTCATCGTGGTGGGTTTAAGCAAAGGTAAGACGGGATTCATGACAAGCTTATGATAAGAATATTTATATTCTAATATTTTGTGGCTGCTTTGATGTACAGTTTAGAGACTGTGGCACTGAAGAAAAGACGGGAGGCCCAGCTGAAGATGTCCGATCTTCCCTGAGCGCGAGCAGGATGGACCGGATTAGAAATGAGTCCGTTGTCCCTCCTCGTCCAGTGAGACACGGCTCAGAGACATTTATCTGGATATGGATGTGTTCTCCTCCTTTACAGAAATTTCAGATGGAATTATATAAACAGGGATTATGTCGTGCTTTTCTGAAGAGGTTTTAATTTCATCGACTTCGATGAACTGACCTACACTCAAACCTGACACCGTCAGCGCAACGGCCCGTCACCTTCATTTGGTACTTTTCCAAACCCGCACGCTCGCTTTGACTGCAGCCGCTCTGCTTTCATTTCACTATTGTATCACTTTCTGATCTCTTATCTCTGCGAGTGCAGTGACAGGAGTGACACAGATGAAGTTTTATTCACTCAGAGCCAGAGCCTGAACAATATCCACTGAAGGCGCACTCAGAAATGTCAAAACCATCAAAGAGAAACGTGCTTTTCTTTTAATCTCCAGAGCAGGTGATCTGAGCTGCTGATGTGAGGGGAATATTTTCCCTGTGATGAGACCTTTCAGCCAAACAGGCAGACCCGAGCTGCGGCAGAAATCCATCCCTCTAATCGCACACACTAATGCTGTACACGTTTGTGTGGACTCGTGTTTGTGTGTCAGAGCTTGTTAGCAGCCATGTTGTCTTGTCCATCAAACATCTGCATCCTGCCGCTCCCTCTGACCTTTAGCTTAATTAACAGCCTTTTTCTCCATTGAGCCTCAATTCAAATGGCACCACAGCCCACGGTGGTGTGTGTGTGTGTGTGTGTGTGTGTGCGGGTTTACTTATATTATTATTATTTTAACAAAAATAATTGAATAAAAAAATAAAATATTTCTACATGTTTACTGCAGCAGGTGATTAAAAATGTTTACGAATTTATTTTTGCACTCGCAGAAAATTCAGTGTGTCAAGGTGCTTTAGGTGCGGTGAAGGTGCTGCACTATCCGGTCTTTAAGTGATGACGTATGAACAAACTGCTCTGAGTTTAATAAGGCTGTTGTGTTTTTAACATGTTTCAGTGCTTTGTATCTTGTTCTGTTCAATCTGAACAAGCCCCTAAAAACAGTCAGTGATCACTGTCGGTCTCTCTCAGTTTTTATCACCGCTGTTCATTTTAAAGCTCAGTGTTTAAACCCTTAGATGTAATTACAGCCCAGCCCATGCTGCAGTATATTAATGACTAACCTCGTATTGTGGATGGATTATCTCAGTTGTTCTCCTGACTGAAGTTTGGTCCGTTTACAGCATCCTGCCATGCGATTGCATTTGTCCCTAACCATCGGGAACCCTCACGCTAACTTTTATCGAGTGGAACAAAGTTAGCATTCATCCTCCAGCTTCACTGTGTTTATGTTATGCTAGCATAGCTGTGTCGCTAGCGATCACGTAGCACATCATTATATAGCAGCTAGCCCAACTTCAGTAACCCTACAAACGTCACTGCTGTTTAGTTTCCTGTCTTCATTTATGTTGGAAGTGATAGCAGAGCTGTACACTTGAAATTTTTCAGGAATCTCTCAGTCACAACATGCTATATCATGTTTAGGTGGAAGCTAGCGAGCTAACTTCCTGCTAACTTCTAACTGGATGTTAAACTTAATTGTTACATCTGGTAAAGCAGCAACGCTGATCATTTTATTAAAGATAAAAGAAAATTTTTTTTTCATCTCTGCAAACATTTTTGAAAGAATAGGTCATCAGTAGGTCTGAAGAGCTCACTGAATTTCATCGTGTGTTTAATGTCACCAACACTGCTGATTCAATAACCGCAGAGCTCCAAACCTCCTCTGGCATAAACATCAGCACAAAATCTGTGCACTGGGAGCTTCGCGGCGTGGGTTTCCACGGCCAAGCAGCTCCTGCAGGCGTGATGTGTAGGTGGCACAGTGCTTTTGTCCATCTAGTGTGTGTGATATTTTGATTTTCAAGAGGTTTTAATTTGCTAAACTGTAGAAATACTGTGCAAACAGGGGAAACATGCAAAGCTGAAGATATTCAGCTACATGGACGTCCAGAGAAACCTTCCATGCATTTAAGAGAACACTGCAACTCCGGGTCATTACTGAATAGTCTTCCATACCTGTGATAAACAACAGCAAATTTGTTGATATCATTCTGTACAAAGTTTTCCATCGCATCTTGTTTGTCCTGACCTCTAAATGAAGCCACTTTTGAGCAGGAACAATGTTAGAAATGTTACTTTACTGTCTGAAACAGAGATATGGGCAGCAGCTGTGAATCACCAACATGCAGCAAAAAACCACAACAAAAAAAGCACATCATCGCCGAGCCAGGGTAATTAGCTCGCAGACAGTAAATGGAAATCCTGATTAATAATGTGCAGGAAGCGAGCCGAGCTGAGTCGCTTCCAAACGCCGCTGCGGCGCTGCAAACCGAGGGCGGCTTTCTCGGCATCAGTTAAACAATATAGATTTCTCAACCAAACTAAATTGTATCTCTCACACAAAACACAAACAACAAAATTCATTTCCTGCATTGTGAAACAATCATCATCCATCCGTGACAGTTATCAGGAGAAAGCAAAAGTCATTCAGGTGAAATTGGAGAAAAATGTGTTTTTGTCTATAATTAGGCCGCTGCTGGCTGACAGGCAACAATTAGAGGAGAGATGAGAGGAGAAAAGAAGGGAGGAGAAAACAGGAGAGGGGGGTGGAAGGTGAAATGAGATCACCCCTGAAGATTGATGGATTTTAATGATGCACTGAACTCCCAATTTTGGATAATCACCAAAATGTCATCCGCTGTTTTACAATTTAATAAAACGAGCACCAACTCTGAAAATTGCTCTAAAACATGCAGGAGACATCCACCTTTAACCCCAACGTGCTGGCGTTTCTAGCACAGTCACACACCTGCTGCTGAATCACTACAGCTTAATTCTCTCAGCCAACATGAGCCCGTCTTTCTTTCAGAGACTTGGAAAACCACTTTCCAGCCCCTGAGTCAGGGAACAGTCTAATTTTAGAAATTCACACAGCAGATAAATGCTCACCGAGAACTTGATTGGAGGCTCTAAAGGTCCCGCCTCCCCACTCGCACCAAATGCATTACACACAACAAAGACATAATAACGCTCCGTCTCTTTTCACATCATTTCCACAAACTATATACTTTCTATCTGCTTGTTCCATTTTTCATGTTTATCTGTGTCAGAGTCGCACGAGCAGCCGAGCTACCCACGCCAAGTTTTCCGAGGGGACACGAAGGTATTCCCAAGAGAAGCAATCCCCCCAGCATTTCCTGAATCTGCCAGAGTCGGAGACATCCTAGTCACCTCAACTGTCCCCATTCGGTGTGAACAAACAGCCCCAAAGTCTCCAAGGAGGAGCTCTGAGAGTCCACTTCCAAAGCTTTAAGTAATACGACGCCTGGCTGCCAAAACTGTGCCGTGTACTTAAAAAATAAATGCACATGATGCCATGTGACACAAAAGTTGTTGATTTTGATTAGCTATTAAGCTAACAGCTAAGGCAAGGTCCAAATGAAGGTCTTGCTCAGTGGAGCAGTAGGACAGTATAGGACAGTAGCAACTTTGTAAGGAGCAATAGATTGGAGTTTAAATCATGACGAGTGCATCTGCTGATGCTATTTCACAGACGCCCAGACTCGAGCCGGTGAAACCGAGGTAAGCGATGTTAGCCAGGAATCTGTCCGATTAGAAAGCTGCGTTAATGCTATCTAATCCCTCTGTTTGGGTGGTGCAGTGAGAGGTGTAACATAGATAAAAAGCTAAGTGCACTAAGTTGCAGAAACGAGCTCTTCCCAATGTTTCTCCTTTCACAGCTGACTGTCCTCAAGTGATTCCTGCATCAGAGTTAGAAATTCTCCAAGAGAAATGCGATGGATAAAATCTTGGAGGAGTTCCAGAAACCATCCAAACCTGGATAAAATGATCTCAGGTGGCATCATTGTTGGAAACAGCGGGATCGTTGGAGTGTTTCTGGAATTTCCACCACAAGAGTCTCTAGAGTTTATCTGAGAAAATAGTCGAGTGAGTGGCTACTCTGTGGACAGCAACACCTTGTTGATGAGAAAGGTCGGAGGGGGATGGTCAGACTGCTCGGAGCTGACAGAAAGGTTAGCGTAACTCGGATAACTGCTCTTGACAACTGTGCTGAGAATAAATGGTCTGTTAGGACTCTGCATGTGAAAGCTTGAGGTAGATGGACAACAGTAGCAGAAAACCACACGGCTGGCATCTCTATCCATGCTGAAATCAAGCATCGGTGGTCAATGGTATGTTTTCTTAACACTTAAGGACCCTTAACACCAATCGGTAACGGTCTGAATGCCACAGCCCTTTAAATGTGGTTGCAGACCACGTGGAGACCTTTATGCTCACAGTTTATCATCCTCTAATGGCTCCTTACAGCACAATGATTCTTTATGTAGCTGAAAAATCTGCAGCGATGTTGCAGTGAAATCATTTCAGAGTCGAAGAACAACAAAGGAAGCTTCACAACATCACATCAAGAACTAACAGGCAGAGGAAGACTTATTGTGGCAGTCGCTGTTTCAGCCTCAGGTTCTGTTTCCAATAGTTTTGGTCTTGTGTTAAACATTTTAACTGTTTCAGTTGGAGGTACTTCTCAATACCAAGACAACTTGGCCTTGTTTACCGCAACTTTTCAAATATTCTTTTTTATTTTATTACAGCACACTGATGCACAGTGTAATATACTACTACAAGATCACCCAGAAGCTTAGCTTTCTGGAGTTTGTACTTAAAGACTGCGTACCTCTGCAAAGCTGAGAAATCTCTCCACACCGTGCATGAATCCAGTCGCTGGATCCAGAAGGCCAATTAGAAACAGGACAAAGCTTGAATGTGCCCCTTCTGCACAGCCACATTTCAACAGGCACAACATATAACTATCACACACACACACTCAGTATCCTGTACCTGTCCTCTATGCAAACCTAACAAATTGCATTTGTGGGATCATTGGTAAAACTATATTTTTTACAGCGTACTGCATTCTTGCACTTTTTACTGCGTTTAGAAGATGATGATTACCAGCTCGGCTCACGTTCAGCTTACCTTTATTGCCTTTTTCCCCTTTCAAAGCCTTTGCATAGCTGTTTGCTGTAATGGAGGACTGATTTGTAAAGAAGTATTTTTATCTCATTCAGAACAATCAGGTCCCAGAGCACCTCACTGCATAATGTACACAGATTTTCTACAGTCACAGCATATTTGTATGCATGTTTACTGTTATAATGAGCTTAGCATTGCCTTTCTGTTTGTATTCAAGGAGCTCATTGACCCTGATTTGTAGGCATTGTGGGAGGGGTCAGTGGTGGCTCTTTATTGGAGACTTTAGCTCTCATATCTGCGGTGCTGTTTGAGCAGGTGGGTTTTACATGAGGACTGACATACTGTCTTAAAAATCAGCTGGCCTGGCTTTATTGTTTTTCACTGGTGAATCAATGCACACTTCAGACAAGTGTCACAAGCTGATCACTCTCCATGTCCTCTTTTTGAGTCGCGTCTCATCCACTAAAGCCTCTGAGCTGGGAAACCTCGTGGCTTTCTCATCTTTAGACGGAGGCAGAGATGGTTTCTCTCACTGTAACAGTACTGACAGCGATGTGTCACAGCTGGACAGGTGTCAGTCAAAACACCAATTACAGACACACACACACACACACACACACACACACTCGGGGGTCAAGTTAATTAGATCTGCAGTAAAGTCAGTGAAGCAGACGGAAACGACGCCACGCTGAGTCTGATTACGGGAACACACGCACACTCAAAATCTTCACATCTGTGGAACATCACAAAAACTTTCTTTTTTATTAATATTTGTATTTTAATTATCATTTAATTTCCTTAATGCATTCTATGAACGGACTCACTGAACCGGTTAAACAATGAAAACAAATTAAAATGTAAAAGTAGCAATAAAAATGTCCACAGACGTTCTGCTTGTTTTGGTGTTTTAAGGATTAAGAAAAAGAAAACTATGAATCCATGTATTAATGACAGATTATGCAGGAGTAATGAGGAAAAAAAGCATTAAAAGCACCCTGATTTTAATGTGATTTCCCATTTCTGATAAGAAATGGATCCTGCGGGGCTGCGAGGATAAAAACTAAATGGGCTCACATTATCCGAGCTGTCAGATAGCGAAAGTGCAGAAATAAAATAAAAATAATAAATTCCTCCTTAGTATTTATCAGCGAACGCGTCTTAAATGGAACACGATTCGGGCAAGAAGAAGCTCTCCCGCTGCGCTTTCACACTTTAACTGGGTGCTATTAATCATTTGTTCACAGAGGTGTCACAGTTTTTTAGAAACCTGCCAGGCAGCTCGGAGATATGACTAAACTTTGGGATAAAGAATCCAGGAAAGTTGGTTTTCGTCTTCTTCTCTCGTGTGTTTTACTGCCGGGCTTTGGTCTGCTGCCGCACGGCTGCTTCAGCTCTTCGTTAAAAACAATCCACGCGCGAGTTTTAAGACGGCTTCTGTGTAAACAGAGGCGACAACTGAAAAACCCAACTTTACACCCATAAACACACAACATGGAGAGAGATCCATGTCTTCCTGAACTGCTGCTTTTCCCACTTTTCTTTCACTTTATTGTTTGACTTTTTTATAAAACTTTAGACATGAGCACATGAATAAACTTCAATTTTTGCTCTTAACCCTTTAAGACCTACCATAGAACCAAGTCCGCCAGAGCTTACTTTATATTTTTACATGCTGTAGAGCCATTTTGGGAGCATTTCAAGTTGCTATACATCAATACAACTGTTATAGCCCATATTTTAATAATATCTATGCATTAAGTCCATAGTAACTATATTAATTGCAAAAAAGTGCAATAAACTACAAAAAAATTGAAAATCGTTTTTGTTTTTTTTGCATATATTTCTACTTGGAGAAATTTAAGAGGTTTATCCCTCAAAACTTTAAATACAAAAAAGTTGCAAAAAACAGGACATTTATTTTGAGTGTCTTCACAGTTTTATTTTTGAGATGCACCAATTTTTATGTACTGCAGGAAAAACGAAAAACAATCCTATGATGCAAATTTGCAAAGAAAACAGCATGTGCATCAAAATAAACTATTTCCAGCAGTGCGGTTCGAGTTCTAAGCATCCCAGAAACTATTCAGAAAAGCATAAAGTCAAACATGACTTACAAAAACACCAGTATAGGCATTTCAGGCCTACAAGTAAAAAACTACATTTTCCGCGAAAATGACATCACTTCCGGTTTCGGACAGGAAATGGTGGACATGCCATCGTTAGCGCTGACATCTGTTTCAATGTGGGAAGTTTTATGAACAGCTGATCGCATCGGCAAAGCCCGTTTCTGGAATATTATGTTTTTGTTCCTGCAAGCGCTTTTTATGCAATTTTTGGAAAGCTATATGTGGAAGGAAACTGTGAACTAGGACAAGCTGATGGCATAAGATGTATGTACAAGTAAGTACAAGTCCTCCGGTTTCATATGCAAAAAAAATTATTACGCTAGCTTACCCGGTTCCGGTTCTACAGGGATTTAAAAATAGTTATGCAAAACGGAGCGTGCCCGCTCCGACCGGCTTTAAAGGGTTAAGGTGCTCACAGTGAAATCGATACATGTAATTCATTTATAAAGAGCTGTTAAACAATGGATACATTGTATCGATTCACAGACATGTAACAGTATCAATAAGTGTTTCCCAATCAGTCGCAGCAGATGGCCCCGCCCCTCCCTCAGCCTGGTTCTAACAGGTTCCTTCCTGTTAAAAGGGAGTTTTTCCTTCCCACTGTCACTAAAGTGCTTGCTCATAGGGGGTCATATGATTGTTGTATGTATTATTGTAGGGTCTACCTTACAATATAAAGCACCTTGAGGCGACTGTTGTTGTGATTTGGCGCTGTCTAAAAAAACTGAGTAGAATTAACGATCAATCATTTGGTTCTATTGGTCTTTGAAATCTGCCACGGTGTTGTGATCCGCATCATGATTTTGTGTATCGTGTCTGCTCCTCCGTACCTCGGGGTGGTGCTGTTCACTTCTCGCCATCCATCTTTCCTCTTTTCGATTATATAAGCTCCAGGTGATGAGGCCACTTTGCTTCTGCTTACTTCCTGTTTCCGGGCAGGCCCTGCTGTGTGTAAACCGCATCGTGTTGTGTGATGAAGTATCAGGTCAGATCAGTCATTTTGTACATATTGTAGTGGGAGACATGTTTGTGTTTCCCTCTGGTTTCCACGTAGTTGGGGCATCACACATGAAGTGTGCCATGCTGTACCGTTAAGCATTAATGGCACACAAGCAGTGTTTTAAGTGACAGCATCCATAACATCCACATTGACGGCGAGGGACAGTTGAAACCTGTTAAACTTTACCCAGAACATCACATTCATATTTCTGCTCTCATGTTGAGACTACTGTTGTCCCGGTTTGTTAGGAAACCGTTATTTTGTGGCTGCTTCTTACTCCTGATCTGGTCCAGGGGACTGACTTCACATTGGAGTGATCTGGCTGACCCCCACAGGACTGAGAGCAGGTAATTGGTTATTTTAATCGGTCTCGCTGCAGCAGACACTCTGACCTCTCTGCTCACGCTCTACATATAAATCGACTGGACGCCACGTGGAGTCAGACTCACTTTGTTCGCCATCGTCGCCGTCTTTCACCCTCATTTTTATGATTCATGACAAAGGCTCACACGTGACACACAACATGACAATCACGTCCTGTCTGACACCCACACACAGTAAAATTGTATATTTGTACCTCTCTCTGCTTTGCCTTTCAGGTGCTGTATATGGTCTGAGTGTGCTTTGTTTCAGACTCATGTCTGTTTGCTTCATCCTCCACTTCTTCCATCCACGTCCTCTTTCCTTTCTTCCCCTTCTTACTTTCTTCCAGTCTTCTCTTTTTGTTACAGATGGATATCGACACGCCTTCCTCCTGGAGCGTGTTGTTCACTTGCTTGGCTTTTGTGAAGAGGTTTCTCTTCACCATGGAAATGATTCTGCGATCATCCACCGCTGTCGCCATCTGTGGATGTTCAGGTCTTTGTGTGTTGCTGAGTTTACCAGTGCTGTCTGTACCAAACTGTAGATTTTGCTGCTCCTAATATTGCAGCCATTTTTCTGGTGTTGTATTTCTGTTTTGGCAGTTTAAGGATGGCCTGTTTCACCTGCTGCTTTGACCACATGTTGTCTCTGTTCACAGCAAAATCTTCCAAATGCAAGCACCGCACCTCAAATCAACTCCAGACCTTTTATCTAACTAATTGATAATGACATAACGAAGGAACTGACCACACCTGCCTGTGAAATACCCTTTGAGCCGATTGTTTTTGGTCCTTTTAAAAGAGAGTGGCACATGTTAAGGAGCTGAAACTTCATCCAGTTTGAATGTGGAAACCCTCAAATAAAAGCGAGTCTACACATTATGTCCGCATTCATTGTATAACTATAACTGAAATATGTTTCAGTACACAGGTTAAAAAAACAAACCAACTTGTCTTAGTGTCCAAATATATAAGGACACTGATTATAACATCACATCTACACCTCCTTTTAAAGCAGGCTTTAAAAAACTCAGCACAAGCTTCCATTGTTACCAAAATCATTGGATGGTAAAGTTGTGATCTCAAAATAAAGATGGAACAATTTATTATGAACCACATGGGCTCACTGTTACCCACAAACCCACACACAAACACAGCAGTTCCCTTCTGTAGTTTTCAGTTACCAGGCCAGCCCTGCTCTTCTGCCGCTCTCCTCTCACACCTCAACCTTTGGTATTCAGCAGCTTTCTGCTTCTTCAGTTATTTTACTGATGGCTGCACATGCAGAGGGGGATTGTTCCCTAAAAAATACACATTTAAATAAAACACAGTGGCGTAGCGAAGGTTCTGAACTGCTATAATTCCTCTCAAATACAAAGAGATAAAACAGCAGAGATCCCTCATTATTAAAATCCTGCAGTGTGTCTGAAAGCTGGGATACTTTCTCACTGCCTTTAATGTGCATCAGAAGCTGAAATCATTTTGAAGAAGCGGAGAAATATTTTCAAAAGCAATAAGAAAATGTTTCAATTCTTTAAAGTGAAAGATTACATTTCCCCACATGGTGAGAGGCTGATGTAGGAAGGTTTGAGGGTTTCATGTGGGATCTTATCATCCTAACAAGCTTCAGTCCTCGGTTAATACAGAGGCAAAGTTAGCCTGCTCCACCTGGGCTGTCTTTTTTTTTTTTTTTTTTTTTTTTTTTTTTTTTAAACCTGTCCCGTTTGGTTCTTTTGCCATCAGAATTATTGTCTAAAGGCGAAGAAAGATGCCCAACGGATTTACTTTACCAAATGGACCATCCCAGCCACCTGGGCTGTCTGCAGGTGGATGAACAGCACAGATTCAATCCTCTCAGTGACTCCGGCAAACCTGCAGACCTGTCAATGGGCTTACTGTCTGCTAGGCTGGACTGAAGCAAAGTTAATTTTCCTATTTTAAAAAATAATAGTGTGGAGATGAAATGGCTTAAAAACCTTGAGTAGTAAATGGGGTGTGGAAGGGTCCACCGAAAATTTGATGGTGGTGCATTCAGGGACACTCTGCCTCACAAATGCCAGACGGGTTCAGACGTGAGGAGAAATGTACTCTTTAATACAGTCACCAGCAGGAGTGCAGCTTTGACCAGCATCTTCCCACGCTCCCCACAGCCCAACGGCACCATGTAAGGACCTCGGCTTAAGTGCCCTTTAGCACTACGCTATTTGTAAAACTATTACACCACTACTTATGACTGTAATATTTAAAATCCCGCCCACCAGTACGACTAATAAATACTAATAACTGCCAATAAAAATCAAATAACCAAGCTCTCCTCAGAAACATATGTTAGGCAGGTGTGTTGATTAGAGCAGTCATGATTTAAAAAAATAAAAACCGTTTACATCAGGGGTGGGGGACTCCAGGCCTCGAGGGCCGGTGTCCTGCAGGTTTTAGATGTGTCCTTGATCCATCACAGCTGATTTAAATGGCTAAATGACCTCCTCAACATTCTTTGGAGGTCTCCAGAGGCCTGAGAATGAACTAATCATCTGATTCAGGTGTGTTGACCCAGGGTGAGATCTAAAACCTGCAGGACACCGGCCCTCGAGGCCTGGAGTTCCCCGACCCTGGCTTACAGAAAATAAGCTTAGCCTTGACTCCTGGTGCTCATCACCAAAAAGTAGAAAATGTGACCCGAGGTCATCTTCATATTGTAAGTCTGTGAAGGTTCTCAGTCATCCAGGTCATCGTAGTCTAAGGAGCTTGGAAAGAAAAGTGTCTGGACTTCTTTAAGTTGCTTGAAGATGTTTCACCTCCGAGAAGCTTCTTCAGTTCTAAGGTCAAATGGTGGAGAGTCCCAGATTTAAGCCCTATGGGAGTGTCCCTCCAAGAGGGACAATGGACCCCCTAATGATCCTCTACCTAATCACACGAGCCAAGGTGTGAAAACAGGTGTGGGTCACAATCAGCCAAGGTTTCAGGTGAGCTCATTGTGAAACCTAGCCCCACCCTATCATGTGATTTCCTGAGGTCAGATGGCCCAGGATGTGAGTGGGCGTTAAGGCGTCTGGGAAGGGATCTCAAAACTGGATTATAGATGGCAGACAAGCTCCTTTCTTTCCAACCTCCTTAGACTTTATATCATAAGTTAAAGACTCTATAATGTAGGGTAGAGGTGGTGCTCAGTGCATCCGTCACCCAGCAGCCTGAGCTTACATGCAGCAACCCCGATGGACGGTGCACTATCCTAGAGGCTCACTTAAAAAGTAGAGAGGCTGTCTGCATAATTCAATTTAATTCAATTCAGTTTTATTTTTAGAACATCAAATCACAACAGCAGTCATCTCAAGGTGCTTTTTATTGTAAGGCAAAGAGCTTACAGTGTTAAAGAGAAACCCCAACAATCATATGACCCCCTATGTACCAGCACTTGGCAACAGTGGGAAGGAAAAACTCCCTCTTAACAGGAAGAAACCTCCGGCAGAACCAGGCTCAGGGAGGGGCGGCCGGGTGGGGCGAGGATAAAGTACGTGACTCAGCTCTGTGTAGCTGAAAGATTTGGACGTCTGGACTTTAATCAGTGCATCTGGGTGGTGCTTAGCACTGCTACGCCACGGTAAGGAGGTCAAATCCACAAAAGATGGAGGCAGTCTTTGTGGAACCGGCTGTTGGTCTCCACGACATGTTTTATTTTGTTAAGTGTTGACAAGATGAAAAATTAAATAAATTTGTTGTCAACACAGTGACATGAATATTCTCGGCGCACGTAGTTAAAGTCTTGGTTTAAATGCAGGAGTTTTCACACTTTCACTGCTGCGCGATGAAGAGGCAGAAATGCCATCAACAGGACTGTGTGTGTGTGTGTGTGTGTGTGTGTGTGTGCATGTGTGTGTTTTCTTGTTAACAATCTTGCAAAAACACCAGACCTGCCCTTTAAAAAGTTAACTTGGTTAAACTCGACTGTTTTGGATTCAGCTAGCTCCCACTTCCACCTGGCTTTTTCACTTCACTCTGAATAGCGAAACAGAGAGGAGGAATTATCCATTATCCGCACACAAAGGTTTCTAATCGGGGCCTAACGGGTGTCATTGAAGCGGCGGGGCTCCACCGGGCGCTGCTCATTGTGTCGCTGTTGTCTGACTCCATTGTATGAGCTGATATTTGTATGAGAAATACCCCGGCTGGCATTTGGTGAATAGATTTCTGCTGAAAGCTCCTGATGTGAAGGTGCTCTTCCATAACTGACCACCGCCGCCGCCGCAGCGAGTGTGTAAAAGGGCAGAGTGGTGGGTTTAAGCCTGCATGACTGATGAGTGTAAAATCATATTTCCACTCTGATTTTTTGGGCGGATATCACAGGCTGCAGCAGGTGGACGGGGAATACAGAAGCTCAGTCTGATACCTGCCTCTCTAAGCCACCAGCTATCCTTTTTCTCTTTTTCCTCCTTTATCTCAGACTGACTGTCAATCTGTCATTATCCACATTAGCCTTTTACTTTCAGCCTATATAGCAATATTTTCGCTCGCCTTCTATTTATTCTATCCATTTCTATTCTACCCTTTTAAATCTATCAGTGGGAAAAAAAGGTTTCGAGCAGTCTTCTGAAAAGCTAAGATTCCTCCATGATTCAGTAGCTCGTGGAAGCAGCTTCTCTCTCACATCATTGTGCAGGAACTTTGGTCCAATCATCTTTAGAGCATTGCTTCAGTTCATTGAGGTTGGTGAGCTTTCACTTATGCACAGGTCTCTGAAGGTCCCACCACCTTCTGTTGGAGATTTGCTGCTGTGCCTGCGATCATTGTCCTCCTCTATGAGCCAGGTTCAGCCTAGCTTTAGCTGTGGGACAGATGGCCTCACATGTGACTCCAGAATACTTTCAATTCAATCCATTTTTATTTATACAGCGCCAAATCACAACAACAGTCTCAGGGTGCTTCATATTGTACGGTAGATCCTACAATCATACATACAGAGAAAAAACCAACAATCATATGACCCCCTATGAGCAAGCACTTTGGCGAGAGTGGGAAGGAAAAACTCCCTTTTAACAGGAAGAAACCTCTGGCAGAACCAGGCTCAGGGAGGGGCGGGGCCATTTACTGCGACTGGGAAATGCATACGTTGGTAGAAAGTTCATGGCTGCAAGAAGCTCCACCGTGCTGACAGCAGGTATGAGATGCTCCCTCCAAACGTGAGCATTACGATCAAACATCTCCACTTTGGTCTCGTCTGTCCAAAGGATGATGTTCCAGAGGTCTTGTGGTTTGTTCTGCTGTAGCTTTGCAAACCTAAGCTGTGCTGCTATGTTGTTGTGAGAGAGGTATCCTCCTGGCAACAACAAGTCACACATGTTGACTCTTTTTCTATTTGTTGTGTCACAAATTTCAACATTTCACTTGCTAACTGAAGCCTGGGGGGTCCAAGATGGAGCTCTTGGGTCGGTTGTAGTTCCTCTGAGCATCTGAGCGTGGGGTGAATGTGCTGGACATCCACTCCAGCAGGCTAACAAACCTGAACGCTCCAGACCTGCAAACTGACGAAACGTCTGCTTTTATAAAGGCGGTTCGACCTCCTGATGATCGGTTAATCAAGTACTTTAACTGCTTTACCTGCTCAGGGACACTTTGTTCCCCATCAGTCTCTCCTAACTTACCTTCATATGTCTAACTTTCTCCAGCTTCTCCGATTTCTTTAACCTTCCTGTCTTTATCTTTCCTTCTTATTTTACATTTACTTTCCCTCTCTCACTCTTTCTTTCATCCTCTCTTTTTGATAGGTGAATCCAATTAACAGCCGAGTAAAGAAAAGAGTGTGTGTGTGTGTGTGTGTGTGCGTGTGTGTGTGTGTGTGTGCATGTGTGTGTGTTCTAATTAGAATCAGGTTTCTTATGTTAGCAAGTCAAGAAAGGCCCCGATCTCTGACAATAGTAAGACTCATTATTATTCCCAAAAAGTATTGATAAAAATATGAGGTTGCATATGAACGCATTCTGAACTTTGTGTTTATTCAGGCCAGAACTTAAAAAACTTACATGAACCAATACCAGCTAAAGGCATCGGTTCACTTTAACCAGTAACCATTTAGGCAAGAGTAGCAGTACCAGTGAGTGCATCAAGGCTGGCAGGTGAATGTCTATATCGCTCCACGCCATAATGCCAGCAGACTCGGTGCTCGTGTCAATCTCAGCTACTTACGATAGCCTGCTTTCTGTTTTTTTAAATATAAGGTCAAATATAAGGTCACGTGTTTCTGTGCTACTTATCTGCATAAATCAGACCTTTGCAAAGTCCTGATTGGATGCCAGGATGTGACGCATGCCAGTGAGTTTGCACCAACCATCACACTTCAGAAGTCTTTGGATCCTAACATTAGCATGATACTGAAGTCTAATGAACATGAATCACACAAAATCAATGCAAAATTCAAAGATGACGATTGATGCAAACACTATATTTTATGATGTGATGTGTGTTTGATTACAGCTGCCTGCATCACTCAGACTCGTCTTTTCTGTACATTTTCAACAGGAACACAGCGATTAAAAAGACACATTATTAAAGAGTGCGGTCGTCCTGCAGTGTGATAGTTCTTTAGAGGCTTTATGTTCAAACTGCTCATGAGTAGTTTACAATGAGTTTATCCCAGCAGTGTCATAATGCTGAGGACACGCCGACACCTCGAAAGGTAACTTTGTGTCATAAACGTGACGGCGCCGAGTGAAGCAGCTCAAACGAACACCTCTCAGTGTCGTTTATGATTAATGAAAGAATTCCAGAGATTACCTTGTGTTAAAGGCTTTCTGAATAGATCGATGCTATACAGTATTTCTACTCAACCTGCACTTTAAAACGGATGGCCCTGGCTATAAAGCAGAGAGGTTTAGCACGTTACAAGCCATCTGAGTTATTTCCTGCACATAATCTGTTCCATAAGTTATAAAAACGGCAATAAAACAAAAAAAAAAAGTGACAAGTTTGGAGTTAAAAAGGCAAATGAGTCCTGCAGTCAGGAGCTGGAGCGTTACCGTGATGCCATTACTGCAGCTGTTATTTCCAGTGAGGCCCTGGGCAGTATTAATCTCTCCCAACTTAATGCGATGATCTGCTTTGATCTAAATACAGTGGCTCACCGCTAATTGCTTAATCAATTTCCACGCTATTAAACGAGTATGAGGATAATTCACACAGAAACAATCACTTCCAGCAAATAGGAAAGTGAGAGATAAAGAGGAGGCGAAAGAATGAGTTAATCTCAGCCGCCTGCTCCGCCCCGCTGCACGCTACAGCCACTCGGTTTGAATCCCATGTCTGACTCATCAGATCAGTGTGAATGAATTTACACCAGCCTTAGAATGAAAGCAGCAGTGATGAAAAGGGGAAATAAACAACACTAAACAAAATCCTGCCTTCGTCACCGTGTGCACTCACATCAGCTAATGAAAGTTTGACAGAGTCTGGGATGAGGAGCGATTCCCGTATCCCGAGGCAGCTTTGACTCAATGTGATTTTAAGAACAACTGCCTACTTTTAGCTTCTGCGGGGAAAAAACATCACCTCGCAGAGAGCTGAATGTTGGATAATATGGGCAATCCATCACAGGGATATTTAGCCATCTTAACTTAATGATCATCGTTTACCCTCACGCTGTAAAGAAGCTGCATTCAACGCCTTTTTCTAGAGTGTTTAATGACCTTCTGACAGGCACAGTTTATAGTTAGCGGCACTGAAAAACACCAATGTGACAACCGACACATAAAAGAAGAGGAGGTGTAGGTTCTGCTGTTAGAAAGCTGCTGGTTTGTGACTGTAGACCGAGCACAGCCACCTTCCTGCATGCACCGACGGAGCCACAAAGATACACTTACTTGCAAGATTTTTAGATCAATGTGGCAGAAATTCATGAAATCTTTGTCTGTGAACAAAACCCTCTGTTTTGTTCTGCTTTTGAAGAATTGTTTGTTCGCTGTGATGCTCAGTTTGTGGGTTCTGGCTGGAAAAAAATGAATCACGAGTCAAATCAAAGGGATTTTAGCTTGTTGTGTTAAATGAACCTCTGACAGACAGAAGATGTTAAAATAAAGTTAAACTGTGGTGTTTCTACAGGGTTCACTATGAAAGTGGTCTTAAAACAGAACCATGTGGCACACTTTTGTAAGTCTGTGTCCTTCGACACAATATTAGGACCAGCTCTGAGTCCAACACAAAGCAAAACAACTTCTTCTTACACCAGGGAACCTGTCCTGCTCATTTCCAGCTCCTGTGTGTGTCTGTGCTTTGCAAACAGAGGGTTTGGATTGGCTGCTGAGGCTCCTGAGGCTCAGACAGGGCTGTGCACATTAATCTGCATCCACACCGGTAATGGTGTGGCGACTAGAGACCACAGAAAGTGAACAATATTCCTCACCTTCCACCAACTACAGGCGAAATAACCACAGGCGACAGGAAGTGGGCGGAGCCTGAGATGAGCTTTTCTCAACTTCCAGTGAGCAGCTAAAGCCGCTGCCACTGTGCTGACTGACATGTGTCATGGTCATAAATACGGTAGAAGGTTACCTAGGCAACCAGAAGCTGGAATGTGCAAGTGAAATCTTTATGACATCATAAAGATCAGAGATTTTAAAAAAAAACCCACCTGAAACTGAGTGTTTAGACGAGTCTGAAGAGATTATTTTACATTATTGAAACTCTGGCCGTGCTTAATCTCAATTCTTGCCATTAGAGCAGCAAATGTGCAACATGACAGGAGATGCAGATGAGCAGAATCAGTCCCGTTTCAGTCATGTGGACCTCTGACATCATTTAACAGCGTCTCTCACTTGGAAAGCAAACAAAGTGTGAAAATGTGAGAACATCTACATGACGCAAGCTAACCCTGAAGTCTTTATTTAGCTGGCCTCTGGACTGCTTTGGGTCAGTGTCAAGCTATTGGTGCAAACACTGGCATCATTTAATATTACCCCAGTGAGCAGGCATGCTGGATCCAGGGCTCTGCTGGGCTAAGACATTTAAGCTACCAGGGATGTTCTTGTTAGCACTATACTTGGTTGTCAGAATTAATCACACAGCACAAATTTTCCTCACACACGACAGCGCTGCAACCAGAGCAATTACTGCAGAAAAGAGAGTGCGTTTGTTTCGCTTACCTTGGGTATCCAAACGATGGAAATGGGAAGGGGAGGAAGAAGGAGGAGGGCCACGGGAGGAACAGCCGGCACAGCGGGACAGCACCGAAAAACAGAGAAAGAAAGATGCATTTATTAGAATATGAGCGAGAAAGGAGCGTGATTGGAATTTCAATTAGCTGCTCAGGGCTGTAAACAAGAAAGAGCCGTGAACCGCCAGGCAAACACAAGAATATCTTATATCCCAGCAAACAGCGGACCAATCGGCAACCGGAGCTGCACCGAGTGGCTGTTTAGCAGTCAGAGCGGCTGGTTCATTACCCAGGTGAACTGGTTAGTTTGGTAGGTAATCAGGCCTCCAGTCTGCATTGCTCACCGAGGCTAAAGTTCAGACCTGAACGGCGTTCATCACATCACCGACGCTCTGTTTACTCAGCAGAAACACAGCCAAACAGAAAGCAGATGTGAACGCAGCTCAGCGTGTTATTGGATGATGGACTGTGCTTCCTGAAGGACGAGGCGACTGAATACAAAAGAATGGAAGCAACATGGCTGCAGCTGACACAGTGAGGCCCTGCTGTCTGTCTCTGTGTGTGTGTGTGTGTGTGTGTGTGTGTGTGTGTGTGTGTGTGTGTGTGTGTGTGTGTGTGTGTGTTAGAATTCTGCACATTTGTTGAGGTTGCTGAATAAAGCACTTCTGACTCAGAGGTAAAACAGAGATAAAAAAACAAACAAAGGAAGAGAAAATCACAGCTGGAATAAACGTCTGTGACAGGTTATGAAAACTGAGATATGAGCGGACTGGGCCTTTGGATGCAAGTGATAATCAGCTGAAGTGTGACCATACGGCTCTGGCTGATGCAGGCTTTGAAATGTGAGCAGTCCGACGAAAGCGGTCGGTTTGTACGGTTAAATCTTACGGTTGTCATCATCATTTGACTCGGGGAAATGTGAGACTCGGGGCACCGGAGGATGACCGGCTCCCTCTGGGGGATGAAACTGTGTTGCTGGCTCAGAAACACACACACACACACACACACACACGGCCTGACAGGACTGAGCAAAGTGCTGTAAAACTGTAAAAGCAGTCCAAACATGATTCATTTTTTATGTAAAGTTCATGTTTTCTGGGGCAACACTGGGAGGCAACAACTCCTGAGGAGAAGCAGAAAAAGAATCCAACTGGAGGCGGCGTGTCGTCCAAACGTGTAAGTCGAAGGCGTCTTTGCAGAGCCAATGATTTCAGAGTATCATCATCCAGTGAGCACAGATTCGGTGGTTTGTACACACAGAGTTTGTCCTAATGCCTTAAACTGGACCATTCTTGCTTTTTACACTGAATCTCATAAAGCAAATGTTATTCTGGTGTGCGACTGCATAGCATGCTGCAAGAAATGCAACAACATAATGTATGAACAGGAGCACTGTCATTGGACGGTGCAGGCTGGGCCGTCTGCACAAACATTGACTTGTATAGAAGGCAGCTGAGATTTTGGCTCCAAACGATGATTTTTCGTTCTCACTGTAGTCAGAAATCAAGCTCACACCTCTCCGTTACAGCGGCCTTCCCTTAAAGCCCAAACAGTTGTGTTCAGCTCGAGCACGTACGACACAGAGAGGGTCAGGGGGGGAAAAGTCACAGCACTGGTTTGATAGGTCAACCTGAGAGGAGAACATGTGCCTCCGAGGCCGGCAGGAAACACCGATTGCCCCTCACTGTATGGACCTTTGCACTAAACAGGCAGCACACGCTATTCCAGGCCTGAAGCCCTGCTGCTCACCTGTGCAACCTTCACCACATCCAGCTATTGTTTTACACATTTATTGATTTACTTTTGGATTCATTTTCAAGAAGCTCTACTATAAAATGTTTTAAAATCAGTAAATGTTGTTTTTTTGAGTCAACACGTCATTAAATTAAATGTTATTTTAGAACTCTGACATGATTTTTGTCATCATTTGATGACTGTTTTGTTCTTTTATGCAGAAATCATCTCACCCAAAGTCTGTGTGTCCTCCCTCACTACATCTGAGAAGCTTCCCGAGATCTTCCTGGGTTTTTTTCCCCTCCTTCCTCTTCTGTACATGTCCAAACCACATGAGCTGACCAACTGATATATACTCATTTCAAAAGTTTTAGACACAAAAATGGTGCATCAATCTTTCTCTATAATAATCAACATAGAAACGCGGAGTAATGTATGCCGTGTCTGAATTGATCTGCATTGGACAACATGGAAGTTTGTTGCTCTTCCAAACGATTTCATAGGGTTTATCGCTCTGTATGAAGTCGATATCTTTTCGCTCTGGTGCTGTTGGTTGAGCAACTTTGGGCTCTGGCAAATTGTGTGTGGCATTTTTCAATACTTTTTGACAGTTCTCTGCTAAATGATTAATGGCATAACAGGAAAAAAAGAAAAGGAAGCCATATAGAAGAGAAACATGTTGGGCCTGTTTTACTGCTTCACGCTGCGCTCGTCGAAATGAAAAAAAAAAAAAGCAACTTATAGCATCAATAGAGGACATATTTTCCCTGCGATGGACGGAATAACAAAAGCAAATTTAAATTTTAATAATGAAGCTTTGAACACTCGACCCTTACAAAGCAAGAATTTTTTGAAGGACAAAACATGGCAGGACTAAAGTTTGTGTAGCTTCTCATTGACCGTCTGCATCATTAATGTCTTGAAGAGAAGCAGCTGTTCAACGTTTAACGCCAAAGTTAACAAAATGTTATGAAGTGTTGCTCAAACAGAGCGGCGGGGGGTTGATTTCCCTTATGTTAGCAACTCACGACCACCTGCCATTAATTAGAGGCCATTAATTTTCTTGATTAATCACGTCGGTTTTAAAATATCACAATGAATAAATAGTTTGTGAGAATTCAATATGTTGGTTTTGAGCAAACATAAATCCAATGAGACGTAACTCCGAAGAACCACCTGTGTTTGCTGACCAGGGAGAGCTCACCTGTCAACTGAACTTCTTTGGATTCATTTTGAAAAGATTTATTTCATTTGGGCATTTCAGAAACTCCCTCTTCCTTAAAAACACTAACGTTAACAGGTTCAATCTGCCAGCAGAGACAGCACGAGGTACGAGGGAGGACCTGCTGCTGATTGGCCAAAATGTAATCCGCGGATGTGACAGGCAGTTTCCGTGACGCACACATGCTACACAAAGCAGTGTACTCGTCCTCTCCACACGTACTCACACATTCATCGTGAGGTATTTGATAAGCATGTTATGCAGCCTTCCCGTAATAACCTGTGTAAGTAGAGGTGACATAATAACGGCCATTTGTCAAAGCTAATGATTCCTGCTTGTCAACGTCTCAGCTGCTGTCACTTTAACGGATGGCCTCGGCCCGCTCGGCTGGTGACACCAAAGGTTACGCCGCTGTTTGCTGGTTAATAATGAGAGCTGACGCTGCTGCTGATGGGAGATGAACGAGCTGTGTACTTCCACCGTCCCGGCCTCTTTTTCTCCTGACGGATCGTCCTCTGGATTTATACGGCTCATCTGGAAGAGCTTCATTGTGCTTTGATTTGGGTCTCGCCGGGCGACGCTCGCCGCTTTACTGGCGACTCACCAGTCAGTTGTTAGCTAGGTCTCAGAAGAGCGCCAGTCCAAGCCAGTCACTGTTCCACACAGATCTGTTACACGAGTCGTTTTTCTCCACGCTCTGAGATAAATGAGTTACTACTTCTGTTCCAGATGACAGGATTTAAACATCTGCTGCCTCCAACAATAAAAGAGATTATTTTTGTCATTCTAGATTTAATCGATCTGAACAATTAGCACTTTTTCAAACGCCCGTGGGTGCTTATTTCTTCAGTAAAGCCTTTAATGACAGCCATTATCCTGATTCAGTTTGGTACCATGGAAACATTCCTCCTCTTGGGGATTTGACTCTGTTGACAGATTTTGTTTCTTCCCTGGCAGCAAAATATATATATGGGTCTGATGAACTTGAAGCATTTTATATTTGAAGCTAATGACAGAGAGAAAACTCCAGCTATCAAAAAAGTCCTCATCTCATGGCCCTCTATGAACAAACACTTGGTGACAGGAAGAAGCTAGTTCCAAAAAAGGGGGCTGAAAGCTAAAGTGCATTGCAGTTTAAGTGTTTCAATATATACCTGCAAGATAACGAGCGACTGAAGAGTCAACAAGAAAAAAAAGGCACCAATGAAACCGTCATAACAAGCTAAACTGATGGCAACAGATGTCCTTCAGTGAGAAACAAAGCAAGATATCCTCAGTCCAAGAACTCATGATTATAGAATAGAATTAAAATTTATTGTCATTGCACATGTCACAAGTACAAGGCACCGAAATGCAGTTTGCATCCATCCAGAAGTGCTCTAGCAATAATACAGATATATTACAGAATATAGATATAGATATATTTGAGACTCTTTTGGAGTACGGCAAAGAGACCCAAATGAAGCAGATGAACGTCACTTTGCATGGCAGAGTGAGCAAAGGATGCACAAACTGTGTGTTAGTGTTGCACAAGAGCTAGCAACAAGCAGCTAGCTTAACTAGCATGCGCCATAAATTAGTCTTAGAAAAAAAGGAAAGCAAAAACAAACCAACAGTGTGTCCATTCATCCAGTCAGCTAATTATAGCCATATAGAACTGATTCTGACTGCTTTTTTAAGCCTCGGGTATATCGCCTGGAGCCAGAAGTGCACACCCACTGAGTAGTGACCAGTCATTCACCAGGTAGTCATTCCCTATGAATGCTGTACTGACTAGGAGCATAACCCAAAATAGAAAAGAGTAGACACCATAAAGTCCTCAAGACAACATTTACTGATGTCACAGCACTGGTGAGAGGTAAAGCCATAATGTAATGAACTTCAATGGGAGTTTTCTCTGTAACCAGAGCACTGCCCCCTGTTGGCTGTTACAAAGAAAGCCGTTTGCTATTTGTGCAATTGTTCATGCAGATCTTCTGCAGGTGCGGCTCGACCTGCAAACTGATTCCTTGATTAACATTTTTATTGTTATTTAAAACCCCTCATTTGGCCCAATATGACAGTTTACAGGAAGCTTTGTATTTGTTAAAAACGAAACCTGAAACATGAAAATGAAACGCCATGCTGCCAGCCTGCAGCAGATGGATGGACAGCTACCGAGATAAAATCACACTTGCAGGAGATACTGATGCATTTTGGGGAAAATGGTAAACTTATGCATTAGTTTCCTCTAAAAAAAAGTTGAAGGTGCCACTTTACCCGGCAGCCTGAAATGGAACTGAAGAAAAGGGAAGAAAACAGGCTGTTTGTGAGTTACACAAGAAGAAAGAGCAAGCTCCAAAAATGATTCACCGTCTCTGTAGGGGGGATGTGTCATCCTCTGTTTAGCGTTCAATAATTCAAGCCAGCTCGATCCACTGATGCCTTGTTTATATGTGAAAAGTCTTGAGATGGAGTCACTGAACACTCCTCGGCGAGTTTAACTTTAATGCCAGCAAACACTTCATAAGAGCAGGTTGTCACATTGATCAGAACGCCGACATGTTGCTTTTGGAAAGATGCCCCTCTGTTGTTTGATGAGTCGAGCTTGTGTTTGCTGTGAAGCTTCTGCAGAATCAACCGAGTAATAAGCTAAGAGAGCGAGTGTGTTACTTTGTAAACACGGACCAGCCACGCTGGCGCCTCTTCACTTTCTTAAATTTGTGTTCTAAATTTGCTTTCAGCCAGGACAGCGTTTCAGTGCTTCCTCCCACCGCAGTCAGCCCACAGATCAAGCCTCTGAATGCTCCTGCTTTCTGTTGGAGGGGAAATTAAACAGGCTGCCTGTCATTTTATGTATGGAGACGTGCAACACTTTGCTCTCCTCTTAGAGCAGCAGACAAAGATATGACAAGTTGTGACACTTTTCTAAATAACCGAAGCCTCGTGCGCTGCGATGACAGCTTTATCGCGCCCGTCTATTCAAAGTTTGACACCCGGGCTTCGAAACTAAATGAATAAGTGTTTCTTGTTAATGAACTAAATCGGACACATCACAGAGAAGGAAGATTTTCCATTTCACCTGGACTCACTGTCACCAACAGCGCCTCATCCTACAGAATTAAACATTACTTGACATCATTGAAGATTGTTCTGCTGCAGATTATGACCTTAAACCAGGGGTCCCCAGTCCCAGGCCTCGAGGGCCGGTGTCCCTGCAGGCTTTAGATGTGTCCTTGATCCATCACAGCTGATTTAAATGGATAAATGACCTCCTCAACATGTCTTGAAGTTCTCCAGAGGCCTTGTAATGAACTGATCATGTGATTCAGGTGTGTTGACCCAGGGTGAGATCTAAAACCTGCAGGGACACCGGCCCTCGTGGACTGGGACTGGGGACCCCTGCCTTAAACCTACAGCAGAGATCTAATGAATGTGTACGCATCAGGGTGACCAGGTCCCAACAAACTAAACGTGAGACACAGTGGGACACATTAACAGTGCCACAAGGTAGTCAAATATATTTGAATGCAGCATTTCCAACTCTAGATAAGTAAATATAATAAAGTGAAAGAGAGCCTGAAGTTTGTCTTTATGGTCTCAGTTCAATTCAGTTTTATTTACACCGCGCCAAATCACAACAGTCACCTCAAAGTGCTTTATAATGTAAGGTAGACCCTACAATAATACATACAGAGAAAAACCCAACAAGCAAGCACTTTGGCGACAGTGGGAAGGAAAAGCTCCCTTTGAACAGGAAGAAACCTCCGGCAGAACCAGGCTCCTTTGCCCTAGCTAACATTTTCAGCCATTTTTAGACATTTATCACAGACGTACTGCGTCGCTCACTTCAAAACATATTTTCACCCCCAACCGATCGCCGCCCCTCCCTCAGCCTGGTTCTTTGGAGGCTTCCTCCTGTTGAACTGAGTTTTTTCTTCCCGCTGTCACTGAGTGCTTGCTCATAGGGGGTTGTTTGATTTCTCTTAGTGTCTTTACCTTAAAATTTTAACCTCTTTGAAGTGACTCGTTGTCATTTTGTGCTATTTAAATACATTTTAATAGAAACCGAATTAAATTTTCTCCTTTTTCCTGCAAAAGCTTCTCATGATCTCATTAGACCAGCGTACCTTCATTTCACTACAAGAAAAAGCACATGTATGGAGTAAAAGCCAGACTTCAGGGAAGCACAGCCAGTCAAATGTGAGACGGGCAGAGATAAGGATGGAAAATGCTGCGCAGCGCCACTTAGAGACCAACAGCTGGTCTAATGTATACAGGAGGGTCCTGGTGTTGAAACTCAGGGTTCTGAGATAGTTAGAATCTAATAATCCAGGTTTTATTAATCTGCAGATGATACTGTGCTTTTTGTAAGTTGGTTTTAATTTGGGGTTTATTTGTTTGCTTGTTTTTACTCAGCTGTCGGTCACTTGATTTACAGCCCAGAGCAGCATGTGTGGTGTCGGTCCACCATAGAAATGACTGAGTCAAACCTGAGCTTTTAAGCCGAACAGGATTTGAAGGGAAAATATCAGCTTTGTGTTAAAATGGTGGGAAAGGTGGCAAAAAGCAGACTTCACATCTGACATGAGTGTGGGAGGAACTCCACAGATGACAGGCGGATGTAGCTGACAGATTCTGTCTGCCACCGTTTTCTTGTCGAGAAACTAAGCTGACATTTGGTCACACTACAAAATCGTTGGTTTCCAAACCTGTCAAGATGTGGGCCGGCTTTTCAAATCACCCAATTTGTTCCTAATGTTCATAAAGTACCACTGACTTTGATAATTGCTGATTCAGAATGAAATCTGGAGCAGTGCTTCCAAGTAATTCAGGCCTTTAACTTTTCTGTAAAGCTCTAAAAGCTGCAGGAGCGTTTTGTTTCAATCAGCTGCTAAGAGCTTCGGCTAGACAGGAAACGTCACGCGCCTCATATGTCACACAGGACAGACAGGCTGAGAAAGATAATAAGAGGTTTTCTCCTTGTAAATGAATTCTGGATTTAGTCATCACAGCTGAACTTTACTTTCTCTGCAGTGTTTTTTAAAAGGTCAACATCTTCATCTGTGATGGAGCTTCAGTGTGCTTTACTTCACATGCCGCTCTTTGACACACAGAAGTAATGCACTCAAAAACACTGAAATCCCACCAACAACCGTGTAAATGAAAACCGTCGCATGCTTTCAGTTCAGTCGCTGAGCAGGCGGAGCGTTCGGCATCGGGCTTGCTCCGCTGATATCCATGCAAATCAAACGATTGAGGATATTATGTATCTGTTTGCAGAAAAAAAGGGAATTGAGAAAGCAAGCCATCACGTCTGAACTTTACTTTTCTGCCAGCAATCGGTGAAAAAAGAGAAGCTGGGACATTTCACAAAAGGTCAGCTGAAACCTCACGCTGTATTTTTAAGGCCGAGGGAGCGCCGGCTTTAAAAAACAGAAGCTGACACTCACACAGCAGGACGAGGAGTCGTGCGCTCCACTGAAAGATTTTCTGCGCATCACTTTAAATGACGTGTTTGGCGAAGGCACGCTGTTGTTGTTGTTGTTAACAAACCAGACAGGAAAAAGGATCTGATGCAGTGACAGAGGGAAGCAGCACGCTCAGGACGAACGTCTCCACCGAGCTCTGAGACGCTGACGCGTCCAATCAACTATTACAGCTGAGTAGCAGCCTCATCGCTGAGACACACCCGGCACATTAGCTCATGCCCTGTGCGGCTGAACTACACCTCGGTTTTTATGTTTTCCTCCAACAAACCAGACTTTGTAACTTTTTTCGGTCTTTCTTTCATTTTCAGTCCAGTCCTTGTACCTGATGTTTTTCTGGATGTTGTTTTTTAAGCTGCTTAGCCCTTTAAAGCCCGAACCATGAGATAATATATATAACACTGTATGTACAGACGACAAGGCTAACATTAAAAAAATAGCTCTGAATGTCCTTCAGTGATCCCGAAGACTCCTTAAAGACAGTTCAGGCTGTGAAAATGAATAAAACGTGGTCTTAGAATTGCTCCTTATATGATGCACTTCCATGCATATTTGCATGTTTCAGTAAATTCCTGCACCCACTTTCTAATTTCTTAGTAAAATATGAACAAATGAGGGAAGGCTCAAGACTTCTGCACAGAAAGTCAAAACCCTTCCACATGAAATACATCAGAGGGCAATGTGGCTCCAGAGGGCAGTTCCCTAATGCCTATAAACACATTTGCACAGGAATATGCATTAATATGTAATATATGTGCCTCCTACTCAACCAGTTGTGCAGCTCTAGTTGCCGGCTACAAGTTCAAACGTTAAAGAACAACCAAAGCGTAGCTCATGCACACATTTTCTTTATCTTAGTGCACAGAGATAAGCAGCTGTGTGTCACTGCTAATAACGACTGACATGAATATTATGTTGCCTTCTGAACATTAGCGGAGAAGAGGAGCATTGTGAATGTGTAAAGCCAGCCCCAGAGAGTGTTTTAGTCCCTTTTTTCACCTCGGACATGTTAATGAAAAGACAGATAACCCGGTCCAAAGTTTAAGACCAAGCAGCCATCGATTCCCCACTTAGCCCTCGACTTTCACCCTCTCAGAGCCGATTCCAGCGATGTAGATCTGCAGCACTTTTCAGTGCACTTTCCTGCATTTTGTGGGAGCTTGAGGTGGATGTGCTGCCCTCTGGAAATGAAATATACAACCGGTGGTGACGCTTTGCCCTGAAGCAGACCGCGGATGGTCCTCCCACGCAGGAGAAGCACTCACATCACAGACAGATGGCGAGAACAATGTCCACCGCTAACCAAGGTCAATTGTTATTCTCCAGCACAGCACTTGCTCGGTGCGTTTGTGTGTCCACCTCGTACACACTGTGTGCACGCACACGCGCACATGTACACGTGTGTGTGGGCATATGTAAATATGCGTGAGGTCAAGCTTCGACCGCGCGGTGCTCACTGAACACCGAGGGAACATTTCCGGGAGACGGTTCGGGATTCGAGGCCGGAGGATCGTAACTTAGCCGATGAGTCCCTTCTCCCTGGCTGCTCTGCTGTTTTATGACTCCCTGGTTACGAACCTCTGCAAAACAGCCACAGCGGCCATTTGTAATTCTAATTGTGCTCCTGTAAGTCACAGGTGTAATGGGCACCCTGCAGCTGCTAATGCGCACTCAGTCATCTGATTGTGCCCCCCGCCACGCATTTAAAGACAGGGAAACGTGTGGTGACGCTGGATAAATCACCGAGTGGCGTCGACCTCTGAAAACACAACATTTAAACGCCTATAAAATGTCTCTGCAGGGCCACCGTACTATTCTGCTAAAAGGTTTTTGATTGGCTACTGCTTCATACAACCTGTAACAGTAAAAAAACATTTTGTGTGTGCATTAGTAAAATTATCAGTGTGAGTTATAATGTCAAAATGTATTTAGCCCCATCCTGGCTTCTCTCCACTGGCTCCCCCCATATTTTAAGATTTTCCTCCTCACTTGTGATCTGAGCCAGCTGGCAGCCTGGGGGGTGTGGGGCGTGGGGGTGGGTGGGGGGTGTGGGGGGTAGGGGTCCATGCAGCTGTACCAAATCTAAAGCTGACCACGTTTTTAGCATTTTAACGACCTGCCCGAGATGACAGGGTTTATAGTAATTTCCATCTGATCCGCTTAGTGTGTATCCAACCTCTCACAGGCTCCACCCCATCACAGTCCTAAACAGAGAAGGTGGATGGACACTCGTGTTTATCTGCAGTAGATTTGGCTTCCACATTATTCAGGAGGACGTGTGAGATGCAGCAGATGGTTTTTATTTAGAAACGGTGGAGTTAAGTGGTCCCTGCAGACCGAGTTAATCGCAGCTCGACTCTGTTGGGCTGATCATCTCAGATCAGCTCTCTCTCCAGAGGTGCTTAGATGTTTCCAGGAGCCACAGTGTCAGGAGCTGAGGAGGTTTACTTTGGATTTGACTGGTCTGGGTTAATTACACCAAGATTCCAAGGAATGCAAGGGTCAAAGGTCATGATCAAGCAGCCCATCTGTTCCAATCCTGTTCCCACATTCTGTCTCTTCTTTTCCTTCTGTTTCATTTACCTTTCCCTCTCTTTTCTCTTCTTCATCACCTTCCTTCATAACCCTCTTCAAACCACTTGAATTGTATAATACCTTTTCCTCTCCTCCACCACTTTTCCTCTTAAAGCCCTTGAATCCTGACCTCGTGCCTTGTCATATCGTCTTTCCATCCCTGCTCCTCTCATAAAAGCCCTTGAATTATCTTTTGCTCTTTCCTTGCTTCCTCTTTCTTCAACTTTCCTCACTTCCTCTGCCCTCCAGTGATCTCCCACCCGCCATCCAACCCGTTATTAGTCGTGTTCATCTCTCCAGCTCCTCTCCGCCCCATCATCGTCTCCTTGCTCACCTCACTTCTAATATCATGCATTACTTTATGATGCTATCTTATAGATTTATCAGATAACTTTACTTCCAAACTGGGCTGCAGCTCTCTCTCTTACCCCTCTATGCCTCTTTCATTGTACATCCTGGGAAATTGATTAGCTTTAATGAACTATCCTGCACAGTATGAAGCGTATATATGCGCCCTCATACGGAGCAGGATGTGTGTTTTAGAGCTAGACAGCAGATCCAGGCCCTGCAGTGAGTCTGTGTGTGTGTGTGTGTGTGTGTGTGTGTGTGTGTGTGTGTGTGTGTGTGTGTGTGTGTGTTGGATGTGTACACGGAGGTTTGTTTGAGTTGAGATGTAAGGATCGGAGACCGGAGCACAAAGAACTGTCCACACTGAAGTCCTGTTCACAGAGCGCTCTCCTCTCTGTGCACCGATTCATTTCTGCATTAACTTTAACCTGCCAGTGGATCTGCTGCCAGGTGTAGTCATTATTTGTATAGTTTCCATCAGGAGTTAAGGCGGGCGTAAGCATAAGCGAAGCTAGTTTATTTATTGAATATTACTGATAAAAAGGTACTTTTTCCTCTATCAAAAGGAAAAAGCACTCAGTACCCCCGGATTGATGTTTTGATGGAAATATACGTTATCATCACAACATCTGTTGCACGCCTGCATTCGTTTAACTGTATGGTTATGAGTGCCACATGCACATCGTGATGTTAAAACTAATACTATTAAACAAAGAGGCTACCGCTACTGCTACAAAAATGAAGCGATGCAGAAGTGCATGAAAGTGCAGTTCCTCTGATGGCCACCTGAGGCTCCAAAAACAAGCCAATGCCAAACCGAACAGTGTTAACCAGCGGTCCCCAACCTTTTTTGCCCCACGGACCGGTTTAATGTCAGACAATATTTTCACAGACCAGCCTTTAAGGTGTTGCGGATAAATACAACAAAATAAAATGATACGACCGAGACAAAAACTGGAATTTTGTAAACATTATAATAAACGCAAATTCACTGTGTAATTGTGTAACTTTATTAGCAGCGTCCTCCTGAAATCCGCCAACAACACTGAGAGTAACATCCTCCTCTCTGCCTCTTAATGCTCTCTGGTCGCTATGGTAATGCATAAATATTTCTCTCAAAATAAGACACACAACTACAACGCAGGAAAAGACCCAGGGAAACCCAGTGAACGATAAAAACCCTGAAAACCATAAATTTCACTCCCGAGCCTCAACTCTCGCGGCCCGGTACCAAACGACTCACAGACCGGTCCGGGGCCCGGGGGTTGGGGACTGATGGCGTTAACAACATACAGCCTGGTAGATGAACTGGTTTGAGAATAGCTCATTTTCTTCACACTAGACTGCAGTCACTTTGATCAACAAGCGTCCCCTATAAGTCCAGAACCTTCATCGTGTTTGTGCCGTTGATGCCGTCTGGTTCGAAATGCTTTGTACTGTTGATCAATCCACATGTGCTCACTTCTGTTTCAGCTGCAGAGCTGGGTAGCTTCATGGTGGTCTATAAACCGAACTTACTGAAATTTTCTGCATGCAGAGAAACGTGATGTTGACCCCACCCTCGCAAAGCTGACCTTTTTTATTTGTTTCATATGTCGCTGTGGTGGCGAATTCGACTGGGGACTTTAATTGCAGCTCAGCTGAAGTGAGATTCATTTCTGCTCTCATCTTACAAGCCCACAATGTTCAATTAACATGATGGTTTTTGAACTTCTCACCTCATCTACATAATGGAATATGGATAATGTATTAGGGCTTACAGTATTTCAATCTACAATCTAGAGGGCAGCGCTGCTGCTGGCAGATATGAGTTAACCCGGCTGTCTCCATGTGTTCAGCATAATATCACAAGTCTTCCTAACGGTTCTTCAAGTGACAGGGCAGACCTCAGGATGATTAACAGCAGAGATAACAAGGAGGCTGTGAATTACTCCGAATATAAGGACGATGAAAGGTGATTTCTCAGGAGGAGGTTTTCAGAACTGTACCTGAAACATAAGATTTCTACAACTCAGGCAGGACATATTCAATCATTCACTAGGGTAAAGTGAGATATCAGCATGCATGTGTCAGCTGTTGAGTAGCTGAACTTTTATGTACATTTTCTAGCGATAACATCTGATGCATCACTTTGTTAGGACATGAGAGCTTCCACTGTGAGACGATGTTAACACACTCATGATCCACAGAACCTAAAGACACCATGAAACTTTAAAGCTATGGTGATATCTTTACTAAGACTTCCCCATGTGTGCATTAAATAAAAAAGTCAATACATGAGACAGAGAAGACATAAATGACAATAAATGCCATACTGAAAGAGTAACTGGAGTAGAGGTGGGTTGCAAAGCAGCTTGCACGTGCAGAAGCTGTGGGTTTGACAAAGCAGCTCAAAGCTTGAACGAGATCAGAGCCACCATGTTGGTGGCTGCCTGATGTTTAATTTCTAAGCTGTCACTTTGATTTGATCCTTGGCTTTAGACATGATCTCCAGTTTTGGTAATAGGAGTCGTCAACAAATAGCCCACATTAAAACAACACCAATCCACCGCACCACGTGTTCGCTGATTCATGTGACTTTTCTAAATCCTATTTCTTCTATCAGCAGCTTTGCTTTTCAAACATAGTCCGCTCACAAAGCTTTAATGCCAGGCCGGCGCTGCAGTTCCCTTTCACCATCAATTTGTTCCCATTTTGAGGAACATACTTGTACACGTCCTTGTTTTTAGAGGTTCAACGAAGCAACAAAAAAGGTGAAATCCCAGAGCAGCCGAGGGGGAAAAATACTCCCTCTGAGCCTGGTGTTATGGGCCAGAGCAAGACTCTGTGTGATTTAGTGCAAAATAATGCTGTTGTTGATAATGTCAAGGACAGAATGATTGTCTGCTTGTAACATTTCATAGTAACACACATGCACACATACACAAACACACAAAGCATTCAGGCCTGAACACAAACGAAAGCCCAGATGGCAGCGTGATCATTCTGACCGGGCTGAAAATGGACAGTGTGTGTGTGTGTGTGTGTGTGTGTGTGTGTGTGTGTGTGTGAGAGAGTGAGTGTGTGAGAGAGAGTGAGTGTGTGAGAGAGAGAGAGTGTGTGTGTCTGAGTGGGTAGCATAGGAAACTGGAGAGGGTGCAGCATTGTTACCTTGGAAACATTCTAAGTAATTATGTGTGCCCTGGACACCACAATGCCGTGTATGAGCACGACAGTGTGTGATATTACCAAAATGAATGCAAATATATTCTCTCCAGGATTATTGAATCATATAAAGCACCTAAATAAGAAGAGCAATGGCACACAGGCACAAATATAGACAAGAGGAAGAACGTGGAGGGAAATGAATGGGAAAATAAAGCCGAGGAAAAAGCTGCCACAGAAGGCCGGAGTAAGAAAGCAAACAGACAGACAGCACCTCCTCAGGGAGGTGTCCTCTCCTGAGAGCAGAGCTGTTCAGATCACTCATCACCTGCCTGCATCGGCTCGTGCATGGAGCAGAATATTAAAGCTGCATCCCAGATCTCCAGGTGGACTCAGCCCCCCGAGGTGCTTCCTACACTCAAAGGTAACTGGGAAAAACAGAGTGGTTTACAAGTTTATGGCAGCCTTTTGAGAGACTGACAAGCATGCATTTATGTAAGGGTATTATTATGTTCTTTACGTGCATAAGGCCAGTAGCACCCTCTATTTTGGTTAGAAGAAATATCAGCTGTTAAGTTTCCATTGCAGACTCATGATTACCTCCTGGTGCAGGACAGAGCAGCTCAATACAGAATACAGTGGTGCAGTATCTTGTCTTTTAGGGTATTATGAGGTCCATCTATTATTGCCATTACAGGGTGTAATTTTACTCTTTGTCTGTTTGTACTTTCAGGAGACCAGTATTGAAGCTCTGGTGGTGGTCGTGTGCCAAGTCACCACCAATCTGTTTAGAGGTAGGGGTAAGTTTAGGATTATTTATATGAACATTTCAACTCTTTGGCAAACCAAGTAACACAAGAACATTCAGGAAGATCTGAGAGGGAACATATTCGAGTTTCTGAAACTATGATTGATTAGCATTGATTAGCATGTGGCTAAAATGTTATCAAACCAAAAGTCTACCTGTAAGGGTTTCAGAGGCTGATGTAGCAGTACCTGAATGTACTTTACAAAGAAATGCAGAATTAGGTACTTATTCATTCATATTATACATATTTACATTACTCGTAGCCCTTTCATTGCACTTGTTGACTTGGAGATATCCATGTTCCTAATTAGCGGTTAGTGGCTAGGTTGTTAGCCACTTGTGATTAGCGCGCTGGCTGGGTGATTAGCACTGTTGCCTCACAGCAAGAAGGTCCTGAGTTCAATTCCACCATCAGGCCTGGGTCTTTAGTGTGGAGATTGTATGTTCTCCCCGTGTTTGCGTGGGTTCTCTCTGGCTTCCTCCCACAGCCCAAAGACATGCAGTAGTGGGGAGAGGTTAACTGGCAACTCTAAATTGCCCATAGGTGTGAATGTGAGTGTGAATGGGTGTCTGTCCTGCGACAGACTGGCGACCTGTCCAGGGTGCACCCCGCCTCTTGCCCTATGACAGCTGGGATAGGCTCCAGGACAGGCGGAATAGAATGGCCTTTTCGTAGCCTTCATTGGAAATGGACTGGTTGAACTCTTGTATAACTTTTTAAAAAAATGTTATAACCATTTTTGTGAGAGGATGAAGACCAATGGATGATGGGTTTTCAAAATCTGCCGTCACTCTGACGCAGACAAAAATTGAAGCAATTCTCAAGAAAGTTCCTGCATCTGAGTGTCAGCTCGTCGAAAGGTCAGCTTTGGCTCTGAGCAGTGACCAGCTAAAATAAGCAGCCAGTCTCTGCTCTTGACCTCCCAGATTATTTCACTTAAGTAGAAGCCCGAGGAGGTAATAAAACTATCCAGGGCTGCAAAAAGGAAAAAGAAGAGGCCACAGAAAAGCTGAGAGACAGCAGTACTAGCCATTGCTTAACAACTTTTATCTGCCTCGTTATGATCTTGGGTGTTTGCTGATTACCAGTCGGACTCAACCAATTGAGGCTTAGATCCTCGGGGACTTAAAGACTGAGATAAATGCTGTTTAACTGCAATCCAAACATTTTGTTAGTTACAAACTTCTGTAAGATTTGCTGTGCCGGATCATCCGTCCTTCAGCAGAGGGACTGTAGGTAATAATGCACTTTTGAAACCTTCAGTGTTGTATCTCAAACACTGAATTATTATTTTTTAGCTTCCTTCTATTATTAACCCATCGATTAACCATTAAAATGCACAGTGGAGCCATATTTTACCATTGTAGGGTCATCTGTAATTCTTTTCATTATCAATATGTTGTTGGCGACCTGTTTACGGTTTAGGGTAGGGCTAGTGTTAGTTTATCATCTGAGCCTGCATTTCAGAATAAAAGTATATCAGAGATTTAACTTGATTGTGGCTAAAACACAAACAAACTACCATAACTCTCAAAGGGGCAGAATTTACACCACCTCTGACAGATACTAAGAGTTTGGTCATTCATCGATTGTCTGACTGTCTTCACCGTTAAAACTCAGAAACCAGCAGATCTTTACCTGACATGATTTTTTTTTTTAACTATTAAATGATGCCAGCTAATTTTCAACACCTGAGTGCTGGCTAATTTTGAATAGCCTTAGGAAATCATAAAACTGTCTGTATAATGGAGAGCCACCATAACTCCTAACCTCCACAGTGGAGACCACCGGCTTATATATTCTGATTTATAATCTTTTGTCCTGCTCGACCATCAGCTGAAGAACATCTGTTGGTAATTCTCCTCTAGCTTACTCTCAGCTCCACTCTGTGATTTCAGGTCTTAATCAATCGTGAAGTCAAGATCACATCAGTCCAGAGACACGTCGACTGCAGCATCGAGACATCGATAACACTCGCACACGTGTTTGCTCCCACTATTAAAACCTGCAGCTGGCTCGCAAATCTGTCTGCATGCTGATTGCTGCTGAAATTTGCTTTGTGTCCGATCAATACTTCTGTTCTTAATAAACTTTCGCAGCGTTGGGACGCTTTGCTGACGCGCTGCAGACGAGATGTCTGTTCGGCTGCTTTTACTGTGAGTTGGTGTTTTATGATGGACTCATATCCATCTGTGATGTTTAATTTAAAAGCCTGCACAGCACTGCACACACGCACGCTTTTATCGTAGATACATTACCAGAATTAGCTTTTGAAAATTCATCAAGCCAATAAATTTATACTCGAGTAAACAGCCAGCGACGGTCACTGCAGGAGTCAGCCTCACTTCAGCATCAGCACTGTTTGTGTAGATGGAGGTGGTGGTTTGCAGATGCTTCCATTTCCAGTAAACTGGTTCATCAGGGCTTTGATTGGATGTCAATCCAACAGTCGTAAGAGGTGAAACTCCAAACACTTCCAGTCATAAAACAAAAGTTCCGTGTGAAACTTTCAAAAGGTTCAAGAGGAGAAAAAAAGAGGTTCAGTGAAACTCATCCAGGTAAAGCTAATATATCACAAGTCTACCATAACTTAGTCATTTCAGGGCTGAATGCTCTTAGAAGAACCATGAATATCCAACATTAATTTGGCCTGAAACTCCCCATTCCTCCTCCAAACTGCAACTTCCAGGACATAAAGGATCTGCTGCTAATGATGCCTGATAATTCCAGACACTCTCAGAGGTCCTGCAGAGTCCAGGAAGTGTTAACAACGTGTAGTCACAGGAAGCCATTCATACAGCAGATAGACTGCACATCCAGGCCTATTCTGGGCTGCTCGTCACACTTTGGGCTCAGTTATGGCGCTGACAAATGTCACAACACGCCTGACATGTGAAGAAGCTGTTACTGAGCTGAAGCAGCCAGACTCGTGCGGTCAGTCAAAGCCAAATGTGGCCCAGTGAAAAGTGCAAATATGGATCATATTTGGCCAATGCTGCTTGCTATATGGATATATTATTACACTCACTGTGAAATATTGCTTTGTTGATTATTGTGGGTGTTAGCTGTGCCCAGTGCTGAGCTTTCATTGAGTGACTGATGTGGTTAGTCATACCTTTAGTTTAGTCTGTCCACACTGATTCATGGCAGAAGTTTCCAGTAGGAATCAGGCTTCTGCACGTGAGCTCAATATCATGATGAGCCAGTCTCATAAAGCAGAGGCACTGGTACATAAAGCTTTATAGCTCATATGTAAAAAACATATGCTGCTGCTTTGATTGAAATGATGGATAAACAGCACATAAGTGTTATTGCTTTGGCCATTCAGTGCACATCGATAAAAACAGGAAGAAGATCATCTTTACTATTTAAAACGATTATTAAATAAAGACCTGGACACAAAATGAGTCCTGCAAAGTAACAAGAACCACTGCTGTAGTATCAGATACACTGTAACCAGTGTGAGCAGTTTAAACAGGATAAAACTAATATCAACATTAACAAAATAGGTTTATACAGTAAATTACTTTAATTTGCAGTGAAGTGACTGTAAATTAAATTTACAGCAGATTTATTGTAATTACTGTAAAATCCAGTTAACACACCTTTAGTTTGAATGCAGTAACATCAGGATCTTTGCTGTAAGTTTTTACATTAATGTTAACACTTTTTACAGCAGTGTATGCGTGCACACAAAGACACACACGGACCTGTCCAACATCACTGATGATCACAGAGGTTTGCACGGCTGCAGGCTGCTGTTATTAATGAGATGCTGACTTCAATTAAATACCACTGAGAACACATGCACGAGCAAAAAATATGCATACAAGTGTAGGATTCATCTTTGTGATTTACATTCACACGCGCTGCTGACAGGCTGGCCTGATGTTGTTTCTGCGATCTGACGATGAATTAAAGATGATGCGATCTTGAGCAGAAACAAGTGTGTGCGTCTCATTTCTTATTAACACGTTTTCCCTCAGCGCCCCACACGTTCACCATCATTAGCCCGATGCCGTGTCCACGGTATCTTCTGGACCGAATACCTCGGCTTCGCACCGGACGCACGAGCAGTGTTTGATAGTCTGCGTAGCTCAGCGTGAAAAGTGAGCAATAACTAAATGATTACAGCAGCTAGAAAGAAATCACCGACACGCCGGCATTTATTTTTCTCAAGGATCTTTGATGATTTTTTAATGTAAATAGAAATGTAATAAAAATGAATTCTACATGAAAAGCACAACTTTTATGTTGGAATGATCAACATGAGTAATTATTGTGATCATAGTCCTGTAAGTGAAGGGATTGCTGCCTCTGCGTACAGTCAGTCAAACGCTCAGATTGCTCCTTGTACGTTCTGACTGGACCTTAAACCAGCACAATGCACCAACATCAGCCCATCGATACAGAGATGTACCAGTGCTCAAACCAGGACTCCCAAGGCTGACCTAAAAATATCCCATTGATGTGTGTGTGTGTGTTGCTATATTGAAAGGTTTCAGTCTCTTTTGATGGCAGCCGCCTCTTTGTGCCACAGATCAGTGTTTAAGCATTCTTCTGGAAACCTCTGTGCGGCATCACAGATGCACACAAAAGTTGGTCTCGACACTTGGCTAATCCCACTAACAGCCCACTTGTGCACAAGGATTTGGGGGGCGGCCGGCCTCTTCCCTTTTAGCTAAATGCCTATTGGCAGAGCGGCGTGTCTGTTGGCAGGCCGGAGTGTCCCGGTAGCAGGAAGGAGCTCGGCAGCTGTCAGTCAAATCGATGGGAAATTATGCAGCCTGGGGACGGCGGCGGTCCTCCTGATCCCATCCATCCTTCCGCCCCTCCGTCACTCTTTTTTATTACACTTAAATCCATATGTGGCACTCTGCTCTGCCTGTTTGACCTCTGTGTGCCAATATGCTAACCTCCAGTCTATGTGTAGCATCTCGTATGCAGCGGCAGCTTCAGCCCATTGCAGCTGGATCTCTCTATTCAATCTCCACATTCAGAAAAGAGACTCGACTCCTTTGTTTAACACTTAAAGTGATCGTTATTGTGAAGTGATTAAAGAGAAAATGAATTTAATAGAAGTTAAGCCAGAAATGTTGCTTTAGCTCCTGTCATTATATCACTGTCATCACACTAAGCGGATTCATTAATACTGGAAACAGGCGGCGAGTCAAAGCATGAAAGTCAGTAATTCAAGACATTCTGAGGTTAAATTAATTGAGACGTAGAGCTTTGAAACTATGATCACTAACAGCATTACGATTGTGATCTTCAGCACCCATCCTTCCTCTTCCTCACCTCTCCCCCACCACCTCCTTCTCTTCCCATTGATCCCCGGGTTGATTTGCTGCCAGTGTCTTTGAGAAGTCCCTTTGTGAGGTCTCGTGATGCAGCACCATGCATTTATTTTTGCCTTTTACTGTCAACTGCCTCTGCACCCTCCAAGAGAGCGGAGGATGACCAAGAACCAAAAAGATGAAAGAAAAGCGACGAAAGAGTGAAACGGAGTTTGACCCCTGGCTCTTATATCGGTTTCTTTCTTCTTCAGATAGCAGCACTTTGGTTCTGGCAACATGAGCTGCCCAAGTCTCTTAGACTCACACTCTCGAGCCTCTAACCAATCACTTTGTTCTGTGCGTGCGTGCGTGTGTGTGCGTCTTCAGTAATCAGCTTAATAAACTCGAGTGCTTTGATTCACCTTTTCAAAAAAAAACCCAGCTGGAGTAAATTTTCCTTCATTCCAGGAAAACGACGCTGATGTATCCACAGTACGTCAACACATATACTTACATTATAAGTGGCCTCTTTAGCGGCTATTCGGTAAGCTTGTTTTACTATTAAATGCATCGTGGTGTTTGTCAAGTGCAAAGCACACATAGAGAAGAATTGGCATTTCCAAGACTGACGCCGTGGTTCTCAGCTGGAAAAGGACTGGGAAGGTGTCGCTGCCCCAGAATGAGCATGCTCTGAAGGGTGTGTAGGCTCAGCCTTAGGGATGGGGTGAGGAGCTTAGGCACCGGGGATAGTTTTACAGTATCCATCATCCATCACTACATCCCACTATACTTAAGGTTTGGTTGGGCATCTATTGGCTGATTGATCTTTGATGATAGCATCCCAACAAGTTCTAAACACTTCAATTCAATGTTTCTAAAGTGTTGCTTTCTACCATTAGAAAGCATCTGACATCTATCCAGACTCATAAAGGACTATTTTCAGCCACAAAAAGAACAACAGAGTCCTGCAACAGATGGTCTGACCCCCACAGAGTCCTCATCCTGATATGGAGTCAGTCTGGGATCACATGGAGACACAGACAGCCTGAATCCAACAAACCTGCACATACTGGATTTAAAAAAAGCAAAGTGTATCTCCCAAAAATAAAGATTTTATCTTATTCAACACTTTGACTTTGCCTGAAAGAATTGATTCAGTAAAAGGACTTGATGGTACAGTCCCTGATAATGCATTGCTTTAAATGGAGAGGATCTTGAGGGATGGCTGTTATGAGCAAAGGCAGCCCAGAAACTTTACCAGCACACATCGGTATGTGTGTATGTGTATGCCTCAACTTTTTTGCTTTAACCCAGGCTAATCTGCCATTTTTTCTTCCTTGGTTAGGTTTAGGCATTAGAGATCTGATCTAGATTATCATATTAAATTTGGGACACATCGTCAGTAGTGGACCTTGGATTCATCGGGTGTTTCGGCCATTATCACTAGACACCCTCATCCAAGGAGGCCCTGCCAGGGTTGGTCAGGTCCCGGAGTGTGTCACTGGTTTGTGTTAAATTGTTGTTTCTATTCTTTCTTCTGTTTAGTCTTCTACAGTTTATTTTCTTCTATCTGTTCACTGCAACTGAGAAATAATACTTACCTCTTTAGCATTTATGGGGCCTCACTTCTTCAAAGGGATAGAAAAGGTTATAGAGAGAAGTAAGACAAAAGGACAAGATATGAGAGAGCAGAGAGGAGAGCCGGAGGAGGGGCGCCCGATCTGGCTTCCCACACCTCCCCGCCGGATCGGGCTGTACGCTCTACCTCCCCACTGCTTCCCAGAAAAGGGAAGAAGAGCAGAGGGGAGAAGAGCGGAATATTTTCTTTTCTCTCGCAGTTAGCTGACTGCCTTAGCTGCCCAAATGATGCCAGCCCTTTTTAGCCATTGCACAAATGTTTGAATTTCTCCACCGTGGATTCATAACCTAAAGCACAGCATTATGTTGTTGTATAAATCGACACAGTTAACAGGGGTTATTTTAACGGAAGATGATGTAGTATGTTCATTAAATCTGTCTGGGTTGAGTATGCTCCATATAGTCACTTTTACACACACGCACACACACACACACACACACACACACACACACACACACACACACACACACACACACACACCTTGCTCAGAATTACTTTTTACAGTAGAAGCTACAAACTAAAACAGAACAGAGCTGATCTCGCTGCCAGACTACATCATCACATCCTCTGATGGCTCAGCTTATATCCTTTTACATGTCCGATTTGCAAAATTCACTAATTAGGTTGCTCATCCTGCTGCAAGCCACTTTGCAACCCAGGTCCTCCTTTCATATCAGGGTCTAGGCCAGGGGTTGGCAACTCCAGGCCACGAGGGCCAGGGTCCTGCAGGTTTTAGATCTCACCCTGGGTCAACACACCTGTATCAAATGATTAGTTCATTACCAGGCCTCTGGAGAACTTCAACACACTGGCCGTTTCTCAATTCTCAAGTACGCGAGTACGTACTCGCGTTCTCGGTGAGTACGTACCCGCCGAGAACACGAGCACGGACTCGCGATATGTACAATTGAAACACCAGCGTACGTGATGATGTCACAGGTCCGGAGTTTTTACCGCCGTCCCCTCCTAATTTAACTGTGAGTAACATGTTATGAAGCTTAACTGTAATCACAGCCAAACCGGTTTACTCAGGAACAAATAAAACACTGAAATAAACCAAACATTAACATTTAGAAGTGATCTAAGTGACTTATATACCATTTTTAACCTCAGTAGTGAAACCTCTATTAATAAAAATAGTGTACATGTACATACGTGTACATACCTTAATAAAAACAAGCAGGTGAGATGTTAGAACGCTTTTATTTCTATTCTAGTGGACACTCAATACAATAGTCCGCTGTTGAGTTTTGGACGAAATGCATTCTGGGATATATAGCTGTCCCAAGTCCACACCGATGCATGCTCGATAAAACGGGCGGAGCGAGAACACATCCGGGACTTTTTCGCGTTCTCGGCTTGATGCGTGCCAATTGGAACAGTACTTGGTCTCCGACTGATGACGTATCACGAGTACACGAGAACGCAAGTACGCACAAGTACGCATATTGAGAAACGCCCATGTTAAGGAGTAATTTAGCCATTTGAATCAGCTGTGTTGGATCAAGGCCACATCTAAAACCTGAAGGACACCGGCCCTCGAGGCCTGGAGTTGGACACTCCTGCTTTAGGCTCATGTCATGACAGTTTGTTCCACACAGAGGTTTCTATTGTGTATTCAATGAATGCAAGTGAGACAGCAGGGAAGTCCTGGAACATTTCCATACGCCAGCAAATACATATTACTGCAGATGGAAATTATCTTTAAACTAAAGACTTCTTTAGAATTCGGAATGACTGAAACGGCTTTCCTGAGGTTTGGAAATATCCACACATCCCGTCTCATTCCTTTGAAGACTTTGTGGACAGCCTGAAAGCTAAAAGCTACTTTCTGATGGTTCAGATTCAGAAAGCCAGTGTAATTGAATTCATTGTTCACCGACTCATTTAAGAGTTTTGGTGAGTTTGGGTGCGGGGGAAGTTCTGCCACTGTCACTGCTGCTGCTTTGTTCCCCCTGACAAACCTGACTGAAGGCAAACGTTAAGAAAAAAGGCTTGAAGTAAAACTGCTTTAACTCTTTGCATTAACAAACGGCACCTGGACATATATAACAATGTGTTCCACTTCACATCATCAGCTTTTAAAGTTTTCCTCATAACCATAAACTTGAGCGGCTTCCCTCTGAGAGTTATCTCTATCTGTGAGCTCCCTCTGCAAAGACACGTTCCCACCGCTCAGACACAAGAAAGAAGAAAAGACATTAGGAGAGAAACAGTGAGGCGAAAAACTGATGTGTCTTTTTTTTCAGGGGAAGTTGGACAGATTTTTACCCGTGAGCACTTTGAAACTTTCTTCCAAGAAGCGCTCACAAACAGAGACGTTACTCTTAGAGCTTCACTCAGCCTGCTGGAGGCCGAAAGAGGCTACGGACCGCTTCCTCGCTCCACAGATGAAGTTGATGTAGCTTCATGACATCCACCTGCCCGACCCTCTTGAGACACCCGGCGTCCTTCTGCCGCATTTAAGGTCAGCCGTGTCCGTCCAGCTTGTTGGCTGTTTTGTGGTAAAACACTAATTCGTCGTGGCAGGATGCTGGGAGCGCTCTGCGCCGTCCCCCCGCGGTCCGGTCAGCATCACACGACCCCCGCGGCGGCGCTGACCTCTCGTTTATCAGCGATACCCTCCCTGCCGGGCGCAGAGTGTTTCCAGCTCGACTCAAATAAAGAATGTCAGAGGGGTTTAAAGAGCTGAGCTCAGGCTGTTTCCCCCGAGTGCTCTGCTGGACTGTGAAATACACCAAACTACAATAATGCTCGGACTTTTCTCCCTCTGTGGGTTCTTCCAGCCGAGCGGCCCCACAGTTTGTCAGCGAGTCCATTTTCCACCCCGTTCTGTCCAAACGTGACGAAGCAGAAATGATGTAATTTCGGTTCCCTCAAAAGAAAAAAATCTCTTTTTATTCAGGTTAAGGACTACACCTGAATTCCTCAGGAGCATTTTAAACTACATGATGGTCTACACTGTACGTCACAGTCTCACTGATGGCTAACACTTTGGGTTAGTTGTTTTGTCAGGTCATTCATCCATAGCTGGAGCTGTCAGACAAACACTATGAAGATTAAATACAGAGTTTTAGAAAACTGTACTCCCGGTTTCTCTTTTTCTTTGTGTAGCATTGCAGGGATTTCATGGCCAGTCACGGCCCACACACAAACAGTCTCTTTAAAACTGCATGTACGCTGTGTTTTGGAAGATATCACTATGATTTACACGGATCAGCCGTAACCTGCCAAAACAGCTATGACCTGTCAGGGTATGAACACAGGAGCTCTTGGGCTCATGTCTGGCACTGTGATGTTGGAAGTATGTCCTCTGAATCCTTTGGATTGTTGGGTGGGTGTGGATGGGGTTCGTTTCTCCAGCACATCTGACAAATGCTCGATAGCACTGGGATCTGGACAGACCGCAGCCGAAGCAACACTGTGGGCTTTTTGTCACATGCTGTCACAGAGTATCAGGATGTTTAGGTGGTTGATGTGTATGTGGCACGCACAGCAATGCCATTACGAGCACTGCATGCTCACTATTATCCACATCACCTGCTCGCTCTCTAATGCAGTTGCTATGTGCACATGTCAAAAACAGAGATTCCCCGTCTGTCTGGGGCCTCAATGGGTGTTGCACCCAAATCCTCCTTGGGGTTGCTGTGGTCATTAGCAGATTGCTGTGAGGAAACTGGAAACGGGGGCAGTTCACCTTCAAAATAAAACTCAACTTTTACTGTCAGGTGAAACTGTGTGCACTTTGGGCTGCGTTGCACTCGTCGCAGTTTCACAACCACATAACACGTAGTTGGTGAGTGCTTACAGACAAGTCAGTGTCTTATCATTTTACCTGTATTACCAGGCACTCACCAACCGTTCTGTAGGCCTGTGCAGTTAGGGTCTATATGTAGACCCTAATTATGTCTATGTATACATATTACTTTATTAAATGCTTGATTTAAACATGTTAAAATTTTCATTTAATGTCTCCAACAGTTTTTTCTAATGTGAAAGAGAGGGGCCGAGCACACACTGCTCTTCAAGCCTTACATTTATAGCCAATCTGGAGAAAGGTGGCTCTAAAAGGGGAGGGGCTAAGGTAGTCTGGACGAATGTACATGCTGCATTCCTGCAGCAAAGACACATTTCATATGTTGAGCAGGAAGGAGGTTTTTCCCCCCTCTGCACTCCTTTTTATAATTCCTTTATAATAACTTCCCCCCATCAAATATCGAAAAGAAAAAAAATCCCCCCTCAAAAAGGGAAATTTCCTGGGCACACATTAAAGATGCAAACATCACCTGGAACGCAGCCTGTCAACACCTGCTGACATGCTTTCTATGTGCCACTCCTGCACAGACTAATGAAAGTGTCAGGGTGAAATACGCACCGCAGGAAACTGTTTCACCTGTGCTCTGCAGGACGAGCGAGCGTGACCCCCTTTCACTGCTGAAACCTTTCACCTCGTCGAGGAACGCACCGCGGGGAATAAACTCGTCATCCCGTTTCACACCTGCCGCTCGGACAGAATCTTCCACTTAGCCGATCCACTCCTGATCCTCTCAAGAGCTCTGAGTTTTAATCTGTGGAAACGGTAGATGCTGCGTTTCACTCAATGCATCCAAGGCTTCCTTTTCTCACCTCGCTCGCATTGTTTCAAGTTTCAGTGTGTAACATTTATACCTTCTGTTGAATGTGGAGTAAAAGTCATCTGTCCGAGATTCACACACGCCCTCTGAAAACATTTAAGGGATTTCATCCAGAATGACAAAACACTTGTTTTTCCTCCATAAACTTATTTGGCAAAACTTTTAAATTTGATGCCTTTATGCTTTGGCATGAATCAGCTGTAATGACCGTCTCTCTTTTTTTAATGGACCATCAATCGATTTCTGCGCTCATAAAGTGCACGTACTGCTCTCCAGAGAGCATTTCTGTTTTTCTAAATGCAACTCAAACTGCATTTATTCTCACCGACTTCCTCTTTCTCTTACTTTAGTTTCTTCATTTAGAAATGATTCATATATATTAAAATCAGTCTCTTCTATCTTAGGTCTGTATTTTAAGCGAGGTTCTAGGTTCTAAGTCATCGACTGGAAGTGTAAGTCTCGATGAATGGTTAGCTGAGCTTTGATTGCCTACCGTGCACACACAGCAGCCCCGAGAGCAACTTTGTTGAATGCAACTCTAATTGCTTCCTTCCTGCAGATTATCAGTTGTTGAAACAAACATCAGGTTCATCTCTGCAGATTGAGAAATATTTTAAGTGAAGTTGAGCATTTGCACTTTCATAAATCCTGCTGAGCATCCATTGTTGCTCTTGCTGGGCGTACCTTCTGTTGATCTCTGCTCGTTTTAAGTTAGAAAGCAAACACTCCTGACAGCATCGGCTCTCCTGAGTTCATCCCACCTGACTTGCTTTCTCCGTGGAACACCGTGAAAGCTGAACCTCTTCCCTTGTTGACCGCCGCCCGTGTGGAGGATGCGTTTGTGAAGAGTTTTCACCTGTAACACGTCTGAAACGTCCCCTGTCATCGAGCGCAGCCCATGTGGAGGATGCGCGCTGACACGAGGCCCGGGCCGGGGCTCATCACGGAGGATTAGCTCTTATTAGAGCTGAGTGCGGACCATAATGCACCACAGGTGGCTGGCTGAGCGACCCGCCGGCGTTTGGCTCGGTGGCTGAAGTGGATGGAAGGCCAATTATCGCCACATTCACACCAGAGCCAACGCTCTGCCGTGGGCGGCCCCGCTGCTTTCTGCTGCGCTCCGAGGGTGAAACAAGGACAGAGTGATGCTTGACAGCGCTGAAGCTCTGCTCTCAGCTGCTCCGATTCCTCAAACAGCAACACGAGGGGATCGGGTCATCGTTAGCGGTGTTGGAATTTCAACAGTCCAATGTTTGCACTTTTATTTTTTATTGCCAGCCTGACTCGTGTTTGATTTTGAATACTGATGATAAACATTGGCTCAGTATCCAAGGAAACAAGCGCGAGTTATTCATTTTATTTGTTTGTGGTCCTTTTTTATGAGTAATTGTGCAGGATGGAGACGGTCGCTGATTCTTCTTATTAATACAGGCTTACAGCTTTACTTCTACTGGGATTCATGTGCCTGTGTTCATTACCAGCACCAGCATAGCTTTGCATGATTCACAGTCCGAAATGAGTCTTTAATGCTTTTGTGGCTAAATTATAGCCTAAACTCAAGCCTAAATGTCTCACCAGAGGTTGAATATTTAAAGATGAATCTTTAAAGGTGGGCTCACCACTGTTGGTAGGTGTCAAGGACTTTGGAAAACATTTATTTTAACTCTAAATATGATCAATTCTTAGTTCTTAGTGCAAACATTTTAAATGTTTAAACACTGAAAATTCAGTTTTTCAAATAGTGGAAAAACCATCGAATGAAATCATTTAAGTAGTAAATTGTGATATCCAGCGTGTAACCATCTAATTTGTGCTTTAACTTGTATCAAACACCTCAATTCAGAATGCAAGTGCCTCCCGTCTACACTGCAGCTGTTAAAATTAAATCTCTAATCTCTTAAATCTCTTCATTTGCTGCTATTTACCCCACAGAGCGCTACACAACGTCTCACAGCCACAGACGAGGTTCCAGCCCCTCGGTGGTGCACTGGGGAGAAAAACATCCTCCTTCCTCAGAGCTGCCCTCGTCCTCCCCCCCTCGGTCGGAGCACAGTGGCGTTAAGCTCCGTAATGAAACCCTGATTGTTTGTCACAGTCAGCTCGCCCAGGTTTGATCTGCCCTGATGTGAAATAACACGGGAACAACCGGAGAGCCGCTTCCCAAAAATTGCAAATTTGCTCTGAGCGAGAGGACAGCTGAAATATTATCATATTTGTCTATTTGGTTGTTTGTTTGGCTTCTTACAGAAGAACGAAAGAAGATAAAAAAAGAACATGGAGGAGTAAAGTCGGGAGGGAACGCGGGGAGGCGGATGTAACAGCACAGATGTTTTCCAGCAGATGTGGGAGACGGCTGCAGGGGTTTTTGCTCCTGTTCAGACAGAAGATTCAGAGCGTTGCTGAGGTCAAACACTGGAGCCAGGTGATCACGTGTGGCTCACACTTGGTGTTCAACTTCATCCCAAAGGTGTCGGATGGGAGACGAGTTTAGACCAGTCTGAACTCACCTCTGTGTAAAATATCACAGCGTGCTGTGGAATTCAAATGTAGCCACAGTGGACAGGTAGACTTTCAACAGAGACGCGCTCGGTTTGTTTGCAAAGAGAAATGTGAGTGATGACACTGAATCTGTGAATCTTTACAGAGCAAAATTATTTGGAAAATTTTTGTTTCAATCATCTCACTGTTTTTTTTCTTTATTTTACAAAATTATATGAAATAAAATTTTATTTCTTAGTTTAAATTGTTCTGTTTCAACGTTCTTTTGTATTATGAGCTCAAATTCATGTAGCAAGGAGTCAGAGTGTGTTTATTCATTATGTTATGCATAGAGATGACCCACAGTGCAATGTTCAAGGCTCATTTTGCCAAGTGTGACCTGCTGTTTGCTGTTTTCTGTATAATGACTAAAAAGTAGAAAGAAACAAAAGTCAATGCAAAATTTAATTTTCATAATAAAAGAAGTTATTCAACTGCACTAAGTTCAAATAAAGCAAATAAAGAGGTTTAATAATTAAGTGAAAATGAGACTTACAGATTTGACCTCACTAAACAAAAACAGGTTTATATATCAAAGCAAACATCAGTTATTCACACCACTGTGTTTATAAGTTCACCAGATAACAGGACGCTGACCTTTTCCTCTTTTAGACTCGTGTATCATTTTCCTCTCACAGTTGTGATCCTTTGCTCATACCGAGGCTGCTAGCTTGGGCCGACTCTGAGCTCTGGCTAGTTTTAGCTTAAGCTATTTTCCTTTCATTAGCGCCTTTAAAACAAAGTTTCCTATTAAGCTAGTTTTACATGTATGTATTTTTACAGAGAGGATGAATGAGTGGGAAACCTCAGTCTAAGCTGAGAACTTGCAGAAACCAGATTTTTGCTGTTAAATACACAAAAACAAAATCTGGAGCATCAGAATGAACGCTTCAGTAGAACGACAGTCTGCAGGTAAAATCTGGAGATGATAACGTATATCAGGAGCGTTTGCATTTATTCATGGAGGTAACGACTAAATCTGGCTGCAGACATCACTAAGATCCTCACAGCCAGGACTTTGTCCTTATTAGCTTTTTTTATGCTCACTAGTTAGTTTCTGTGTTTGAGGCTAATAAACTAGCAGTTATCACCACTTGTGCTGGTTAAGGTCAGAGGTCACTGTCCATGTCTGACCTCCAGTTAATTATTTGCATAATTTCACAGCTCAGCTTTAAAAAAAAAAAAAAAAAAAGCCTGGATCCTGATGAACACGTGAAGAGAAAGCGAGGATGCTAAGCTGTGAGCGCTGCGTGTTTACCAGACTGTGAGCTGCTTATGTCACACATGAATAATGGATGAACTTGTAATTATTAATCCTGCTTCCAGCGGGACTGCGGTGTGGTGGAGCGGCGGGAGTGCCAAAGGCAGGACAGAGCACAGGAAACAGCCCAGCGGCGCCCGAGCGCGCAGTTTGTCTGAAGGAAAAGAATCCGAGTTTGAAGAAGAGCGCGAGTGACGACGGAGCTGTTGGGGGAATCGGCGCCGATTTGCGAGCGCCGCTTTAACACGTACAGTAACGCACGGGGTGTTTATCACTTTTGAGAGTGAGTAAATTTGTGTCACAGCGTTTAATCTGTGAGGCCGCGATGGAGCTAATTAGAGGGTTTCACAACATTTAGGAGCTCATTTCCACTGTGATTTGTTTCCACTGTGGAAAATGTGTTTGGAAACATGATCTCGCTGTGCTGAATCAGAGACTTAACGGCAATAAGGTACTTTAATTACTGACAATTAGAGCCGCGAAGCCTTTATAGCCTTCTTTGCTGATACTGCGTGCATTATTATATGTGCAGACACCAGCAAACGACAATAACTGCAAATTACATTTTCAGCTTTTTACACAATCATCATTTTCAGGCAGTAATTAAAGCAGTTTTCTTAAACATCTCAGAAACGGCGAGGACCTCTCGTGTCGCTTACACACCGTTAAATAAAAACTCAGAGGAGTCAAATCAGGTCGGGTTTTTCTGGCGATATAACCGAGTCAGCAGCCGGCCGGGTCACAGCCGCCACTCAGGAGTCCCAAACACATATTTCATTTCCTCACTTTGGACTGAGTCAGGTGCACCCGCCGCCAAAATAAGTGTACCGTCAGCAGGCTACACACACACACACACACACACACACACACTAACCTGAGAGAGAGGAGATCAAGTACACAATCATCACGTGTTCACAGCGAGATCAGAAATGAATACGAGAAACATGAAGAAATGAGCGTGTGACTGAACAAACTCGGGTTGTTTCAACCGTTGAAGTCTGAATAGCAGCTTTAAATCTGCTCAGCTCTCAAAACAAGAAAGAAAAATATGGTGTTTAAATTTTAATATCTGGAACCTGCATCTTCTCCTGTTACACTGAAACAGCCCAAATCTATGGATGTGCATTTAATTCATGTGTATCAGATGTCTGACCTCTCAGGCTTATCCATTACAGTCGTGGCAATGTCATGAATCTGAAGGCGGAGCAGCTTCCCTTCTTCCTCAAATCAATCAGTGACAGGACAGTGAAGCTCAAACATCCAAGGACCAAACAAAGAAACGAGTAAAGAAACTACAATAACACAGAGAGACCCAACAATCAGATGACTCCCTTTGAGCAAGCACTTGGCGAAAGTAGGAAGGAAAAACCCCAAGAACAGCACATACATGCGTCTTTTTCCCCCCACAATGCTGTTTTATAAGTCGGGGATGAACGCTGATCCACTGCAGCAGAATTACAACCTTTTTATTTAAATGTTACTCGACACACAGACAAGTAAAAGACAGGAAGTGACTGCTCAGCGAGGGGCTCCGTGGCTCTGGTGGGGGGCGTTTTGCACCAATGTGCAGTTGGCTCCTTAAAGAAAGAGTAACTGCAAATCAATACAGAATTGCTCTGAGAGTTCACCTTTATCCTCTCGTTGCTGTAGCACACAGGGCTTTTACCTTTTACCGTCCCCACATCAAAAAACACTAAAAAAGCGAAGGGAGCGCTCCAAATGAGGAAACATCTTCTGGAATAACGGCGTTCATCCCACCAGTGGAGTACCAGACACTTGAAAAATAAACTCCCAGGTGCTGTGAAGCTTTTTTTCCCGAACATGATTAAACAAAAAGAATAAGAACAATCTTTAAAAGTTAAAGAGAATGAAAGTGCCTTCGAAGTAAACTCTCAGAAGTCTTTAAGTTAAATTTGGATGATTTAAAGAGCCGTTTGCAAAACAAACGTCTGGCCTTTGTGAAGAAGGAAGGCGATGATAAGTGGAGGTTTATAACAACAATAACTGGCACAGGCACGGTCTATCTGAAAACACAAGCGGCGGTGGCAGATAATGGCTGACAGAATCTATTTACTGTACACGAGATGTAATATCTCAGAGCTTTCAGCGCGGGGATAATTTGGAGAAAGGCAGAGATTAAGACCGAACGAGAACGAAAGGATTGGGGAGAATCGAGAGGAGAGGAATTGAGACTTAAAGCGAGAATGAGCTGCTCGCTGGTTTCGGTCCACATTGTTCTCATGTTAAATGCAGCAAAATGCAAATTCAGCAGGGAAGCGCAAAACAAAAGAAAATAATACAAAACGAGCCACGATCACTTTTTTCCCCCTGCGTTCCTAAAACTGTTTAGCTCCAGTATCTAGTGATGACTCACCCGCCCTGGGCCACGCAGGGGGAAAACACAAATTCATTAAAAAAATACGAGAGCGAATGTTTGTGGTCCCAAATACTAAAAAGCTACACTCCAACAAAAACCCATTATTCCTCATCTGCCTCGGATAATGACTGTCAACAAGCGTTTCGAGCAGGCGGGATGTTTTACTGTCACACAGCAGCGCCGCGCTTTATGCTTTAAAATAAAACCTACTGACGACTCGCGAGGAAACGAGTCATATAGAAAATAAATAATAGAAAGGAGCCGTTAAAAATCTGCTTCGATGGTGCGTCAGGGGATTTAGACTGGATTACGCATAACAAGGTACTGGAAGTCGAGTCAGTTTTACTAATATGACCCAGGATTTGTTTTTGTAGCCTGCAGAACATGACACAGCCTCTGTGCTTACATCTGCAACCCAATCATGGAAGATACTACTTCTACTTCTGATGGTGACTGTAGAAGAACTGCAAACCTTCAAGGATTTCAAATTAAAAGCATCTTGGAATAACGTTGTTCTTTTGGCTTCATCAGAAAAGGCGTAAGGTGAAAATACGCCGCGATCAGCCTTAGCAATAAGCTTCATAAGGAGCTGTCTAAAGGTTGTCTGGACATCCTATCAGAATGCCTCCCAGGTACATCCCCTTAGAGGTTTTGTGGGCACACCAAGCTGGGAGGAGACCTAGGGATAGACCCCAGAGATGGAGAATATTTCCCATCTGCCCAGGTAGCCAGATGGGATATCAGGATCTCCCAGGAGGAACTGGAGACCATTGATGTGGAAAAGCATGCCTGCAGTACCAGCTGATTCCTAAGGTGCCAGGGATGGATCTTAAAGCTCCTTCTAACCCCCTCCATAACTACAGAAGTGATTGCTTTTATTGGTATATTTGTATTTAATACATGGCCAAGGTTGGTTTCACAGGTCAGATTCTTACAACTGATATAAGCTTTGTAACAGCTCACCTCCCTTCCTTAAACCAGTTCTCAAAAGTTCTAGTACGTAGATTATAACTATGACTATGACTATAATTAGAAGGAGGAATTCCACTAGCAGTTACCTGACGTACTGAAAATAGACACCATTTCCTTCAGATGTCCAACACATATAATTAACTGCAGACAATAAATCCATGCAAGGAAAATAATCCATTCACCGAGGATTGAAAAGGCAGCTGGCAGATTAGCAGAGCTCCGTATAATCAGAAAAGTTTAAGACAAAAATGTAATTACATTTATTTTAAGGATTTTTTAAAGTCCTTTGAAAGTGAAGACAGCTTCCCAGTACTTCAATCTAATCTCCGATGTAATCAGTGTTAAATACTGACCTGTGGTACTAAAGCAGAGATTCTGACAACCTTTATTCGAGCCATTGTTTTGACTTAATGCGATGTATATAGTTCAATAAAGACGATGTGGGACTGGCAGGGCTTTGTTCAGGAAAGCCACACCGACTACGGTCGCCCTCATTAAACTGTCAGGTGCCTCGGGTAAAATGATCCGACGAATGGAAAATGTGAAATGTTAATTGAATGAGGAAGCCAATAAAGTCTGATATTCAATAGATAACAGCCTGCTCTTTTCTTTTCCATTACTGTTTATAAATGTTAAACCCATTAAAGCGAGGGCTTCGGATACACCAGCAGGAAGACAAAAAAAGAAGAAAAGATTCTTGAAGAGAAATTCAAGAGTTTTTAGTAAGAATAAAGAAACTATTTAACTTATATTTTATTGAGATTCATTCTGTGGTTCTCATGAATTGGTGGTTATCTCATTCGATTAACAAGAAACCAAGCCAACTGGGTTTTCTGCCATCAAACCTTCTAACCCTGAACGTTCACTGTGAACCGACCAGTTCGTGTCCTACAGTTCAAACAGCTGAACAGACTCTCTACTTCCTTTTACCGCAAATAATGGAGGCACAATGAAGAGGCTGTTACCTCTGTGCACACATGCTACTGTAATTGTAGAACAGATTTCCTTTAGTTTTGATAACAGCATCTCTGGAAATGAAAATACCTGAAGGCTGGTTATGAAGAGGAAATTGAGTTGTTGCCATTTCATTAGAAACCAGAACGAGAGCACGAGCACAATAGAGCCGGCTCCAATGACAGTCAAACAAGCAGCGGTCCCAGTAGAAGTAGAGACTGATGAAGGGATCTAATATAGTGGTTACCTCGACTGCTTCAACCCTGCCCACACAAACGAGCAATTAGATTTCAGCACCACACGCTCGCTTGTCCATCAAAACGGTGGAAAGGTGCACGCAGTGGATGCATCCATAATGCAACAACTGCACACAGCGCTTGGCTTTGGAGAGTGTCAGACTGTGTGAGTAATTAATACCACTCAGATGTGGACGTGAGCAGCGTTCACAAGTCGGAACCAGGCGATTAGTTATGAAGAGTCGGTCAGAAGCCAAAGAAGGTGACTGCAAATGGCAGATTAACTCCTCAGGTAATAAAATATGAATTAGCATTTCTACTTGGTAAATACAAAACCCACTGAATAGATTTAATCCAAGTTACTGAAGTGTTCAAAACATATATGCTGATTGGACTAAGTCATGGATTTCCAGGGCGTTCCTCATGTAACCAGTAAGAATCAACCAAAAAAAGCTTTTTTGAATAGTTAGGCTTTCAAATGGTTGAAAGAGCTAGCTTAATACAAGACATAAACTCTTAAACTTAACCTAAAATTCTGAATAAAACATTCAAAATTGTGAGCTAAAAGCATGGCTAACAGGTAATGTTTATATTTGAAAATATCCACAGAAAAATTATTGAATAAAACCAAGTTCAAATGTTTTAGTCCTGTAACTTGTTGGGTCAGAGTTTGTATTAAGTGTACATGAATCAAAACTTGATTGACAACTTATTTCTACCAAAGATAATAGACGAGCTTTAAAATTTACTGCCAACTGTAAAGAAATTGGATGCAATACAGTAAAGGAAACGGGGTCTTTGTAGTGTTTCCTTCGGCAGACGATCAGCCCGAGGATCTTTGCTCAACGCCCTGGATCAGAGTCCCCAACCCCCGGACTCCAGTCCAAAAGCGTTTTCTCATTTACCATGTAGGTAAATATTTTATTCCTGGCCGTTGCTGACTTTTGAACAGGCGCGACGGGCAGCTATGTGGGTTTGGAGATTTAAAGATGAATAGACAAAATTCGCTCACAGCTGACTAATGAACATTTGCATGCATGCTTAAGAATTGCATTGATCCCATTTCACCCAAAGTTTAAAATGCAAATTTTTCCTGATGTTTTAAGTTGTGTTGAGTTTGTCAAACATGTTTCCTGCACAGTTTAAATCACTTCCTAATTTTCCTGAATATTGAGGGTTTTTTAGGTGAATTGTTTGCACCTTAATGTTGGTTTATGTGCAATACATGTCACAAAGATTACTGCATAATTTCATTGTTAAATTGTTGTTCGTTTAATGTTGGTATTGAACTGGATTGCACTCGTCTGTTCAGCAGATGATTTAATGGACATATGAATAATTGATCAGACAAAAATCTATATTGTTAATAAATATAAAGTAAATATGAAAGGACATTTTTTTGTTGGGTCATTTAAAATGTTGGGACCTCAGATTGATTGGATGACGGAGGTAGTGGACCTCCTTTTAGTCGGGGAGCGCTGCCCTAGATGGACTCTGGATATCATTCCCTCTCCGAGTGCTTCTGTGAATAAACCCTCTGTGGTGTTGTCATCTTGACTTTGTTTCCTTCGAGGTCGGGTGTTTCTGTCACGCCCCGCCGGCGCTCTCTCTCACACGACTGTTTGTGTTTGCAGTTTCCCTCCCCTGTGGTTTGTCCATTTTTTAAAAGTCTGAGTACATAAATTCTGAACTATGATCTTGCAGCAATTCAAATTTTCATCCCGGTGCCGGGGCTTTGTAATGTGCTGTACTTTCCAGATGCACGGTTCAGTTCAGAGGCCTATTTGCTCCACAGCGAGAGGAGGAGGTGCAGAGATTTATGGAGGAAAATAGTAATGTGCACACCGGTGTTTGTGTGTGAATATGTATGCGGTGCATTTCAAGCAGCTCAGGTGGCACAATGGTGTGAATGTTCAAACACTAAATAAATCATGTAGCACAAACACACGGTGCTTGTAACATGCCTCCTGACATGTGGTCACTGCGCTGTTGTCACGAGGTGCTTGCGAGAGGCAGAGAGAGAGGCTGTCATATGTTTGCACTGGACAGCAATTACGCATATGTTTGTATGCATGTATGCCTACTTAGAAGCAGCAGGTTTGCAAGAGTGTGCAGAGGAGGGGCCGCGTCTCTGGGCTCTGCATAATGGATGAATTCGCTGCAGCGAGCAGAACAGGCCAAGCTGGACTCATTTCAAAATGCCTTGAACGCTGCTATTTATACAGAGAACTGGAAGGACTTCAGGAGCAGCAGCAGGAGGAAGAGGAGGAAGAGGAACAGGGACCACTCACAGGCACCTTAGCTGTGCCCAAGTACCACCCAGGTCCATGTTCACTTCTACAGGCCAAGAACACAAGCTGAGAAAAGATCCTGACTTTTTATTTGGTTTCTGCTTTGTTCTTATTCTAATAATAGAGATGAGTCTCTTTGGTGCCATTTATTTCATCTACTCTGAATTCTGCTTTTGCTGTTTTTTTTTAATTGGAAGAGTCAAGTATCCTATAAATCCTAAGATAACCTCGCCTCATCCAGCAGGTAAACAGCAACCTGCTGAGAGTTAGGGTTTTGTTGCCGTCAATCTCAGAACCGAGATCTCCTTTTTCAAGGATGATTCTTGCTTGGGTAGCAAAAGGTCCAGGGTTCAAATCCCGGACGAGCCCCCATTTATGTTACGACCCGACTAAAAAAGCTGCAACATAAATATGGAAACTAACACCAGAATTTCACAGAGAAGAGGTTTTATTTTAAATTATATAATAAGTTAGCTAAAATAGCTGGTGTGCCTCCCCGACAGCCTGCCTCAGCCTTTATCCACACCTCACCAGGTGTGGTCAGTTAGCAACAGCTGAACACTCTTGCACTGCCAGTGCAGACAGATTAGGGGCTGCAGGGCAGCGTAACATGAAGTCTGATGCATTTTATTAGCATTCGTTTCCATTAGACATATTTCCGCCCATGTTCATCTGGTTTACTGATAAATTCAGATGAAGATATCGTGAATTTCTTTGGTCACTACAGCGATAGGGTTTCATTTACAGTTATTGCTTCAATATTTTACTATTCTTATATCCGTTTGTCTGTAGGACTCAGATATGCATCTTTTTATCTGAATAAATGAACTACCACAGCCTGATTTGGTGCCTGACATCTCTTTAACTTATTTATATTTAAAGATTTCATCTGTCAAAGTTTCACTTGGTGAAAAACTTGTTGACACGACTCCTTTAAGAAGGTCCAGCCCTGCTGTAGCGCACAGCTTTCTCCTAAACTGCTCTTTTCAGCTAGTAAGAGAGTAAAAGCAGGAGACACTTGCAGGTAATCAAAATCACACTTTATTCACTTTATATTTAACTTGTAGGTGAGGTGATTTTGTACAATGGCTGCCAGAGGAAAAACCATTAAGGAGCTGGGCAATGCCAGCACGACGCTGTATGTGAGCAAAGCTGTTACTGAAAATGTGCAGACAGGCCCTGGGCCTCTCACAGCACCTTCACATAGCACATAGCTGTCAGTGCAGGTGTTCTCACAATACTTTTGTTTTTGATTCTCCTTGTAAATGTGTTATTTTTTCATACTTTTCAGTGAATATTGTTTTTTTAATTTTTCCCCAAATTTTGGATTTTGTTCCTCCAGAAATAGTTTTCAGGACTTCTTTTATAACTTTTGTATAAATTCTCTGTAGATTAGAAAGGTAAACAGAAATGTCTGATAAAATCTAACATTTTTCAATGCAGCACCTGTCAGTCATCTTTACAAACATACCTTCATTTTTTTGGGTTGCAAAGTGGCTTGCACTTATTTACTAACTGTGCGCATGCTGAAGTAGTTTAAATCACACTCCCTGTGTGACACTTGGAGGGATGACAGCTGAGCAATCAGCCCATGTTGGCAAAAAGCTCAACTGACTGCGGCTGAGCACGGTCTACGGATGCTGTGGTCATTTTATTGAAGGCATTTTCTCGGCTTACACTTCAAATTTCTTCAAGCTTGATTTTACTGTAGCCAAAAAAGTCTGGCGAGTAATAAAATCATGATTTGTTAAGGCTGTTTTGAGTCAAGCTGAAGGACTGAAACCATCGTGCTTAATTCTGGTGAACGTCGATATCACAGAAGCATGGAGAACAGAGAAGAGTGTGAATGTCCGAGATTTTCACTGTGTGCTTTAAACGAAGAGAGCGATTCTTTCAAAGCCATAGCTATGTTTGAGAAAAGGCTTTTATTTCATTTGCTGAATAAAAACTTCACACATTTCCTGTCACTGCTGGCACAATAGAACCAAAAAGTCGTTGCAGCAACAGGAAAGAAACAAATAACGCACATCGGAAAATAATAAAGCTACGATCGACAGGTAAAAGGGACCGGGGTGCTAATTTTAATGACTTATTTGGGCGTCACATCCCAGAGGCACGTCACCGACAGCCTGCAGCCGAGCCGCCGTCAAAGCCTCATTTCTTTAATTTCACATCAGAGTGAGGAGTCACAGAGCTGTTTAGATTTGTCACCAGGGCTGATTAGAGGGGAAGAAGAGGAATAATAAGGATTTAATGAGAGCAGTACAATGCTGAAGGAGTCGTTGTTCCTATTCATCCTGCTGAACGGGACGAAACTGACAAGTTTCCTTTCAACTCTGACAGATTTCAGATGTTTCAGTTCTTCTGAGTGTTTTTGTCTTAGTTTTTCATTGATTTGTGGATTTCGTTGTGCTTGACGTGCTTTGACTGTGTGTTTTAAGACATCCGGTCCTTTCTTCATATCACAGTGATGATATATTACTAATGCTTTGTAGCACACTTTTAGGTGTTAGTTTAACTTTTGTGTTGTATTTAAGTGTCTCATAGCTTATTTATTATTTTTATTACTTGTTTGAAGTCTTTTATAATCATTTTTATTGATCTTTTTTATCATGGAGTGGCACTTGGTATCAATGAGAGCAGCTGCACATGTGTTACAGGAGGTACAGTTATTCAACGCCCTTCGACCTCAACTCTCCAGGTCAGTAAGGAGTCGGGCTCTCTTTGTGGCCCACCACAGAGCCGAAACACCCGGCACCATCAACTAGACAAAGGTCATCCTACTCCCAGAAGCTCCACTAAAACCAGAACTTCAGAACTTTCCATCTAAAGGAGCCCGTGTTTAAAAAGTCCATTAATGGCATTCATCAGCTAGCGAACAAGCCAAGCTACGCAGCCGCGGGAACGAGCTGTTAACCGGTAAATGGATTATAAAAATGGGTCTAAATGGATGATGTGAAATGAATGACCGCTGGGGTTTAGAGCCAGGCCCTCAGTCGGTGCTTTAATATTAAAAATTCCCCAACTTTAGGAGGTGGGGCAATAATGAAACACTAGAATACTAATTTAATGGTGTATAAAAACTGATGGGCAAACTTGGGCTTTTAACATAGCGAGTATGATTGATGCCGCAGAGCAGTCACTGTATAATTAGCTGCTGTTCTCCAAAGTTTTAATGTGAAACTCAAAGTTTCAAACAGCAAATATGCCTCTGCTGTTTGCTCCAGTTTAATGTACCGTCTTCTTTTTTAGTACTCTGTGAAATTGGTGTGACTCTAAGGTGTTTTACTGGCTGTGTGATTCCTGGAAAATGAGCGAAAATGAGGTTTCAGAGACGAGAATCAACACGGCCTGCTGGCACGCCTGGCTGCCTGTTTGTTAGTGTCCCAGTAACCGACCCCCGACCTTCACTGCATCAACATACAGTCGCGTACACACACACACACAGGGTGAGGGAGTGTGTGGGAACCTCATGGGGACTGAGTGATCTGATATGCATCAAAGAGAATATGTTTTACATGTAGCACTGAGCCAGCAGAGAGCTGCGCAGCAGAAGATCGCCCGCTTTTTCTTTTTCTGCGACCAACTTTTGCTCCACGAATCACAAACTGATTTCCATCTCGTTTATCATCGGCCATTTTGATGTTAGCACGTACGCTGAAATCTGACTCAACTTTAGACTCCGGTGGAGCCCAAACACAGACTTTGCTTTGGCAGAACAAACAGAACCTCAGTCAAGATTTCTGAAAAACCTTTGAATGTAATAACTTGATGAGGAAGTCCCCTAGGATTTTCAAATTAATGGCACAGGTGTATCTGCTAGGAGGCTGAGCGGTGGCGACCGCTGGTATTTTTTGTCCCTCAGTTCAAGCAATTGATATGTTTTCTATATTGTGAATTAAATATGGCTTTATGAGACTTGAAAATCATTTTACTCTATTTTCATTTACACAGCATCCCGATGTTTTGTGCAAATGTGCAAGAACAAATTTGCAAAGTTGAAATTTTCATTTCTTTTTACATTATCTGTGTCATTTTTACTTACTTTTCCTCTTTAACCTGCTCACATATCCTTTTCACCTTCACTCCTCACTCTACAACCTCGCCTCATCCGTCTTTCCCTCCATCTCCTCTTGTCCGGATAACCAGCGAGCACGGTAAAAGCCAGGTTGTAAATCGTTCCACTCACAGACGTAACCGGGCTGTCCTTGCAGACTCTGCCGCTTGTAAACTTCCCAGGCAGGCGGCGTGTCTGATAAGGTCATCCTCGGGGGACGGTCATTACATTAATGACTCAATGGAGCTTTGTCCTTCCACCTTTCATTAAACGTCCTGCAGGTGCGTCTTTGTCATAGAAACAGGACCACGAACAGCAGCTAATGCAGGCGCAGGATCAGGGAGTCCAACAGTTGAACCTTTGCGAGTTAGTGAACTTGTAAAAGTACATGCTGTTTGAGGCAGTACGTTAAGAAAGTCTCAGGAGTTTAGTTTCTCTCCAAAAGTAAACTTTCTATCAAATGACAACGCTGAAAAGTAGCAACTTCATCCTTTGCTGAGGAGGATTACTTCCTATGTTACGGGTCAGAGTAAGTTTAGAACAAACCCTGAGTTTCCTGAATGTCTGTCTGACAACGGAGCTGCAGCCAGAGTTCATCACTGCACCACAAACTGCTGCTGATGTTGGCAGAAGTTCAACGTTCCTTTGTGTGTGAGTGGGTGGGTTGCACAGGTAGCATCCAAATTGAACAAGCAACTGCCAAAAAAAAAAAAAAATCCAAAAGCACAACTCCAAGAAAGTTTTGACGGATCTACATTTAAAACTTCTCGATTCAACGCCATGAAACGTCTCTTTGTGCTGTATATGCACGTTTAAATGAGCACGGTATACGGTGAGTGCTGTGTTCAGTGGTTGGATTACTCATCCCTAAAATGATGAAAGAAAATCAGGTATTTTTACATGCTGAAAGGACTTAATATGTACCAACTGTTCAGTATTGTGATTCTTCACACAAACTGGTAAAACGTCGTTTTTTAAACTGTGCAAGGCAGGCTTGAATTAAATACAGGTCGTTTAAAAAAAATGCAGCTTTCATGTCAGGAATTCAAGGAGAAATGTAACTGTGTTCACAGCTCAAAGCTTTTGGCTCGAGATCATTGGGTATGTTGTTTTCTGTGAGTGTTGTGAAGTAATACGTAATACTTCTGCTATTAGAAAAACATCAATCCACCTCCCAAACCACAAACTGAATATCACTGATTAAGGTGATAGATGTATATGAATGTTACACAAACACTATGGTACCTGTCAGCAGCAGTTTCCTGGGTTATTTTCTCAGGAAACATTGAAAAGTGGAGCCAAAAAAACACATAATTTATCAAAGTAACAGCTCTGAATATCATTTGGAGTAAGAATGTGAACGGTTAACAAACGGAGTAAACAAGCATCCTGCACCAGATTCAGTCTGCCAGGAGCACTTTCTGCTGTTGTTGGAAGGTTCACCCTTGTTGAAACACAACTTTAACCTTTCAAAGGTAAAGACAAAAAAGGCAAAACCACAAGGCAGATTTGAAGCCTGTAAAGTCATCAGACTCGCACATCCATCTATCTCTGTAGTACTCTCCTGAACGACAGGCATCACCACGCCGACAACACCGACCCATCAGTGCTGATATATGAAGAAAATAAGTTTTTATCACAAAGTCTCATCTTTCTGTATAATCCATGACTCTTTGAGCTTCTGTACTCATGTAGCATTAAAATGCTGTTTTGAAAATTCTACTTATCTGGCGCCAAATTAGTCACCTCAAAGTATTTTATATTGTAAGGTAAGGACCCTACAACAATGCAGAGAAAACACCAACGATCAGATGACCCCCTGTGAGCAAGCACTTGGCAACAGTGGGAAGGAAAAACTCCCTTTTAAAAGGAAGACACCTCAAACCACCCCAAGCTCAGGGAGGGGCGGGGCCTTCTGCCTTTACCGGTTCAGGTGTACAAAATCGTACACTCCTGTTTTTAACCCAGCGGCAGCAGAAACGGCGGCTAGCGATAGCGGACATAGGGTGACTTTGTTGTAAAGGTGCTGTCTTGCCTGCACATTTTTCAACAACATGTAAACCTAATAATCATTCAAGCTAGCCCCTCCCCCACACTGCACAGGACAGGAACATTAGCATTACTTAGCTAAACCAGGAGCTATGTGGTCCATCTCTTAAAGACATGCGTTTGTTTACTTTAGCAGCCCCAGTCAGCACCTCTGAAAACAGCCAAAATATTTAAAGCAGGGTTTTTACACTGTGACGCCGCCCATGTCACAGGTTTAAAGTCTGCAGCACGCCGCCACGGCTAATGAGCAAAGCAGCTCAAATAACAACCCCATCACCCAACCCCCTCCTTTCCAGTCCAATCTAATGTTCAGCTACAGTGCACACATGATTTTTATTTCACCTGTGCTAAGTTAGCATCTGATTAACACAGTGTATAGCAATCTAAAGCCAGAGTGAGAGACTGTTAGGAAGGGTGAGAGGAAGAGGAGGAAGAGGAAGAAAAATAGAGAGGTGTTGTTTATTTCCCAGCGACATTTTTATTCCATTATTCTGGGAAAACAAGCAACAACAAGAAGCCCATTACAGTTTCATTCCCCTGCAACTTCCCTGAACTGTGAAATCTATAAGCCAAGAGTTCAGAGCAGAGGAGAAGGGAGGGGGAGGCGAGGACGGGAGCACGGATGAGAAATTAATTATTTGGTGGAGGCGACACGGTTCATTTGGCTCAGAAAAGGATGTACAGGGAGCCGACGGTGCGCCGGTATTCATCACAAGCAGCATCGGCTCGACTGAGAGAGAAATACACGGACGAACCGTTTTCATAAGCACTGGCTAATTCAGCTTACATCAGTCAAATCTGATTTAATTCAGGAATCACAAAAAAGAAGGTGGCTAGGAGGCGAGGAATTCAGAAATGGAAGGAGAGTAAAATTATTAAAAACCAGCAGGATGTCTCTTCCTTAAGGGGCAAACACTATCATCAAAAAAATAGCATTAAAAAAAGCAGAACGCTGCCAATGCCCGAAATAATTGGGACTGTTTTCACAGCTGAAGGTGAGCAGAGCGAAGGGCAAGGTAAATACAAATTAGAGCCACAATGCAGGAGTCAATAGTGCTCTTGAAACACATTATGCTGGACAAGCGGTTAAATTATATACCTTCACGGTGAATTCTAATTAATGCTCACGGCCACCAGCAGGGCTTATCCACTTGAAGCACGGCTGCATTTCACACGACTCCTGGAGAAACGGTATGCAAAACAACTGAGTGCCCACCTCAGGCTAACAAGTGGGAAATACTTTTTTTTTTCTTTGCCATGCAGATTGGATTAAAACGGCGGCCTGCAGGTAAGTCAACAGAAACAAAAAGCCGAGTGTGGTTTGAAGTTTATCTGCAGGGGAACGCAGGAGCTCTAATGGGAGGTCGCCTTGTCTGGATCCTGATACGGGACTGAGTGTCTCAGGCTGTGGGATTACACTCTGCTCAATGTCATGCTAGAAGTTTCTGCTGTGACTGATGCAGGTTTCTCAGTGATATATTTACATGTTAAACATGGGAAACAGTCAGATAACAGTTTACATTAAACTAAATTTTTATTGGTAACACAAACTGTCTAGCGCACTAAACCGGCTACTTCAGTAGTTAGACGTTGTTAGAATCGCCTTAATACTTCATGGCAGATTCAACAGGGTGCTGGAAACATTCCTCAGAGATTTTAATGCATATTGACTCAATAGCATCACACAGCTGCTGCAGAGTCATGATCCAAATCTACCATCCCACCATATCCCACAGTGCTTTACTGAAGTGAGGTCTGGACACTGTGGGAGCTGTTTGAGTTCAGTGAGATGGGTACACTGTGGTTATAAAAGGATAGTCATCAACAATATTCCAGCAGGATGTGGAGTTTAAGTGATGCTCAGGTGGTACTTAGGGGCCTAAAGTGTGCCAAAACCCCACCAGCACCGCCAACAGTTGATACCAGTAAGTGATCCATGCTTTCATGAAGTTCACACCAAATTCTGACCATTAAATCTGAATGTTGCAGCAGGAATCATCAGACTAGCCAATGTTTTTCTTTTTGTGTAGTTTTGGTGAGCTTATGACAATTATTAGCTGACAGGAGAGGCGGTGTGGTCTCCTGCAGCTTCACTGTTCAGGGATGCTCTTCTGCATACTTTGGTATGACGGGTGGTTAATTGAGTTACCTTTGCCTTCCTATCAGTTTTAGCAGTCTGGTCATTCTCTGACCTCTGGTGTCAACAAGGCTGTTGTTCACTGGATCTTCTCTTTTCCACATCACTCTCTGTAAAGCCTGGAAATGGTTGTGCTGGAAAATCCCAGCTGATCAGTAGTTTCTGAAAGGCTCAGACCAGCCTGTCTGACATCAATAACCATGCTACGTTCAAAGTCCCTTAAATCCCTTTTCTTGCCCATTGTGGTGTTGACTTTGAACATCATCCGGCCGTCCGTGTCTATAGGCCTGAAGCTGCTGCTGTGATTGGCTAATTAGATATTTGAGTTAACAAGCAGCTGAACAGGTGTACCTAAAAATCTTCTTAAACTTCTAGTGTACCATAAGTCACTAAGAGCGTGCTCTTTAAAGGGAAAATATCAGTATTTATTTAAACTGACTGTGCCTTGCACTACCACCATGTACAGCTTTTCACCAGGTCTGCCTAACACGTTATTCGGGTCATTTCTAGGGACGAAAGAAGAAATCAGGGAACATTTCTCTGCCAGTAACATTGGAGGTCTGTTACTTCTGAAAAACCAACCTGCTAGAAAAAAAAAACCTAGCCTAACAGTTTATCCTTAAAGAGCAACAACAACTTCTCTGCAGTGTACTAACAACCTTCATCAAAGTCTTCTTTCAAGTCTTCTGCCTCTGGAGTCCCCCCCTCGCCCCTGCCCTTACTGGTTAGTAGACCGGTTAGTGGTAAGGGCAATCAGTAATATACAGGTATCAGAGCTCTGATAATAACCTGCCATACTCTCAGGCTAGATTGTCCCCTATCGGGTGGTAAATGATATCCTACAGCTGAACCTGTAGCTCCCCTCAGCAGCAGGTGGCCTCAAACAGGACCCGCTGTCCAGTGGTATAAAACCACTGCTGAGATAAGTATGATGCAGCAGCATTCAGACATCAGCAACCCCATTCTTCTCGTTCAGTTAGTCTCTCTGTCACTCGTCAGTCTCCACTGGTCTTTTTTCTTTTACCTGCTACTTTCATTGCAAGTCTGCATTGGTCAGATTCTAGTGGTTCTGGAACTAGCCTTGGAAACCTTGTGGCCTGGAGCATTCCCAGTTTGTTTCAGGTTCTTGTAGGTTGGTCTCTCTCAGAATGAGTAAGACGTAAGAACTCAAACATTTGACAGTACAAATGTAGAAATAAAGGGATTTACTCTGATTATTAACAGGTGTTTATCCAATTGTGACCATGTGGACAATTTTAACTGAGTAATCAGATGTTTAACAGTTAAATCCATCTTCAATTGCTGAGTTAACAGGACAAAAATAACCATCAGCTCTTCGGTTCAGCTGATTGTCTGTCCTCTTTATGTGTTTACCTGTAACGGTCTGAAAACTGAAAGTCTGCAGGTCTCAAGCTGTAAACTTACAGATAGTTACCCCTGAAAGCTTCCTGTGAGAGTTTAGTCAAGCTGCTGATGGGGAAAAGAAGAAGAAAATTACTCTTTATGTTTATAATGAGTGGAGATAGTTGTCTGACACACTGAGCTGTGTCCAGATATGAGCCTAACATATTTTACCTTTATTACGCTCCTCTAATGACCATGCGCGCAGAGACAAAATCAAATTACAGTCCTGACCTATTAATACTACCGCTAAAGACTCAGCGGAGACAAATTAACACAGAGCCCCGTTTCATCTGCCGTATTTCTTCCCTGTATTCAGCCTCCCACTCTTCTTTAATATAATAGCAGAACTGTTGAAATCGATGAGGATTAAATGGTGTCAGTGTCTAAACTGGCCGTGGAGAGGTCGCCGAGTTCAGTGGCTCTGTAGCAGTGCCACGGTTGGACCGCTGCCACAGCAGCGCTATGTGTCAGCTGCTGAAGCCAAGGCCTGATTTAGAGATTTCCAATCCACCAGTAACACACTGTGCTATACTGAGAAGCCATCGCAGCCATAACTCTGCATCAGCAGCCTTCAGGTTTGTGCAAAGCGAGTAGGTGTAGCCGGCAGAATGAAATACAAGGACCGCATATGTTTGGGGACCTGACTGGTCAGCGAGCTGCTGGTACACCAAATGCAATCAACCAACACCACAATGACTCAATATGCCATCGAAGCGTATTACACTCACAACAGTGAGGGAAACTGAGCCATGACACACTTGGCAATAACTGACAATAAATTCAAGCAATATTAAAATATATTAAAGGCATTAGTCCTTATTAAAAACAATAAAACGAAGGCGCGAATGCAACAATTTAGAGACAACTGGCTCGTTCGTTTCCTTGAAGTGAGAAAATGGGTGCCACAGGGATCGCTACTAGGCCCCGTCCTATTCACTTTCTACCTAAATGAGCTCGAATCATGACTGAGTATGAGCTTTGTTTGTTCCTCGATTCATACGCATATTAAAAATCTTGTTTTGATATTTTTTGATTTAAAAAAATTACCAAATTACTGAAACTGAACATTTGGACGTTAGTCTACATTTCTTGGTGCAGTGCTTCGGGGTAAGAGGAGTAATTTGGTTCCAAGCAAGAAGCAATTTAAAAAAATCAGATGTGGGTGAATAAGGTCACAATAATTCAGCAACATGAGGCAACAATCTGCAGAAGAAGATGGACGAGTGGCTGGATGGATGGTTCAAGTCCAAAGGTTTCGGGGTATTCTCAGCTACACATGATGGGAACAGCCACAGTTAAATAAACAGTTAAAACCAACTGAAAGTCCAGTCGGGTACGTTCCTCTAATGCATGAAGCCTTCCTCCACACTCGGAGCACGTTTAATTTCCTCCAGCGTCCTAATTACCCTTCCGCTGCCGCTTCGTTTTATCCCCCCTCTAACTTGAACGTTCAGGACATAACAGGACTGTTCAAGTCAATAAGGTTTAAGAATTAGAAGCTAAATTGACCGTCCAGAGTCCAGTGACTTCAGCAGAGGGCCGGCGCTGCCACTCCAGAGCTGGTGCCAGAACAATTAGAGGCAAAGGCAGGATTTGTGCATGAGTTTGGGTGGCAGAGTGGGGGCTGCAAGGGTTTTAATTACACAGTAAAATGATCCTGAACATCCCTTAAGAGAGTCACTGTGGACTGCGGTGTCATGGTGTTATCCTACGAGCAGCACGAGCTGAGGAGGAACTGAGGAGTTGCTGATTTTACATTTAGACTTAATGGGTAAAGATGTCACCAAGGACACATTACACATTTGTTTTATCTACTTAACCTTTATTTAACTGGCTCGTCCTACTGAGATTAATGTCTTGTTCAAGGAAGACTGAGTGAAGCCAAGAGAGCAGCACCGAGACAGACATTAGAGTTGAAGACAGGCAATAAAGAAAAATGCACAAAAGCAAAACTACAGATCACAGACTCCAGTTTGCTTCCTCCGGTATTAGGAAGGACATTACCTACTCCAGCATCTAAGAGTCAGCAGCACTTAGTATTGTTTGCACATGTTTGATATATGACCCTTAAAAGCCCGGCCCAGTTACCTTGGCCAAGAATTGCAAAGTTAAAATTGCAGTTGAGAATATTTTCAATCTTTCTGTTCCGAACATCTGCAAACAACCTATCGTAATGTTCCTGAAATGGTGTAAGTGGTTCCAATAAAAAAAAGGACATAAAATGTAGAAATGGGGTAGAAAGGCCATTGTGGCACAAATACCTGACTTTGAACCAGGACACTGGAGCTCGAGTCTGCTGTAAGTGCATTTTCCCATTTTGCTTTCACAAGCTTTCATCGTTTTTTCATTTTAGGGACACAAACTACTTGGTTTGAATTGAAAAAGATGATCAACATCATCCAAGTTAGTAATCTCAGTTTTCTGGAGTACCAATCTCCGCCCCGTGTAAACATGACACATCACAGGTCATAAGGACAGCTTCCACAATCAGAGACCCGCCCACAGCTTTCACCCGTCAACAACTACATCTTCTTAAACGTGCTCTGCTAACAAACACAGTAACATCTCTCCACGTTCACACCCCACTCAGTGTGACTCGACATTGGGCTCCAGGTCCACCGCCCACTCGCCGTTTATCTTGTGGATCTCCCAGCGTCCATTCCTTAAAGCTTTTTCAGCTCCCATCTCCTGCCGGAGCCAATCCCAGCACTCAGGTGATATTAGTGCTAAGCTTCCTTCTTAATGCCTCAAAGAAGCTGGAATCAAAAGTACAGCAGCCATCAAGGAGCCGCTGTGACCTTCAAAGTCTCATCGGGAATGAGCTTGCCGGATCCACAGGAAGAAAAACAGATTTCCACGGCAGTGAAGGAGGTGATTAGGAAACATAGGTCTGCTTGATGACTGATTAGGATGAGCCATGTGTAGAAAAAAAAAGAATAAAGGAAATCATTAAACAAAAGAAGACCAAAAAAAAAAGAAACTTTAAACCAAAGCCAGCCATATTTGCATTCATGGCATCCATTATTATAAATATTATTTTAATGTGACTTATTCTAATAGCCTAAATAAAAGGATAAAGTAAGAGATTTAGGTCGGGTTACAAACGTCTTAAACATCCTATAATAACAGAAACAATCTTAAAATCTTCGTAACATTTACAGTATCGTATCAGCAGTAACCTGCTGTATCTACGGTTGGGCTTTCTCATATACACCCTGTAATTGCTGCACCACCGTGTAATGCTTTAGTGATGACACATCGCTGTGAACATTGGACTCGACTATAATTTAATCTGTGTGAATGATTTGAGTGCAGATTTTACTTTTAAAGCTTTTAATGATGCATTTAAATACCTACACCCACTCCTTTCCACTGTCCTATTTCCCAGCGTGGACGTGTGATTGTGCAAGAAAAGCTTCAAATGTTCGTCGCTTTCTGGTTTCTTTACATTTGTGATTAAATAAAAAACCTGCGACTTCTCTGCAGAGCTGCAGGCTCAGCTTAGAAATCTTTGCATCCTGTTTTTGCTCAGATTTTACTCTAAAAGCTGTGAGGCGAATGATGTTGGGCTAACGGCTGCAGTTCTTCTTCTGCTATCCTGACCTCTGTTTAAAGAAAAACGGTCTCTCAGCCAACCATGGGTATGTGAGTATGGATTTTGGAAATTCTGTCCAGTGTAACGGAGTTGGAGTCGAGAGATAACAGACTTAGTGGAGAGGCAGCTGAATGCGAGCGTGCAGGTAGAGAACGGTGAAGGACTCCTGTCAGTTCCTGCGATCCAGGACTGTGGAGCTGGAATTCGTCCACGGGAGGAGACTCCCAGCAGAGGCAGCTGAATGACACCGATGATGACACAGAAGCCAAAGGAAGAAACACCTGACAGGACGGCAGAGGCTGATTAGTTATCAGTGAACGAACTGGCATGAAGCACCCAACGACCCAATCGTTGCTGTTACTAGAAACATGTAAAATGTGTCAAAATAACGTTGTTATCCATAGACAGGCCCCACCCCTAACAACAGATCACTGTGATATACCAATGAATTGACTTCATTTTCTGTCTCCTACAAACGTTGTTGTGACAATCAGACAGCTCTGAAAACAGTGACAGGATGACAAATGACATTAAAAAAAATCTCGACCTTGTTCTTGGAGCAACTGTGCAATACAATGAATTATCCAAAGTGCTGCTATTAAAATTTTTAATTAGCCTTTGCTGGAAAGAGTCTTTCCACCGAGGGTAATCTGGGCAACCTTTGCTCAGACAGATGGCTGCGGTAAATTGCTGCTTACTGTTTGGGATTTTGACTTTTTTAAGCCTGCATGCAAAAATGATTCCTATTAAAAAACACAAAGTCACCGGCTTTGCAATGATTCCCAGGAAGTGTGCGACGTACACCGTCATTTTAAATCGTGCGTAAAAGAAAAGTGTCGGGTCAGGTCACTCCACCATCTGTCGCTCCGGATTTGGGAAAAAGGCCAAGTGTAATATTTTGCTATTGTCAACCAACAAGAGCTGAGTCATGTCGACTCATCTCTTTCTGTGCCGCTGATCTGCTTTTACAACTATTCAACAAAAAATGAAGAGCCATCGGGCTCGGAGCTTGTAAGCAGCAGCTCCACCTAACAGAACGCAACATCTGCCGGTAAATCCCAGCACTGTGCTGTGTGTAATTAATACTTGCTCTTTGCCACATTTCCCACCCACAGAGTCTAATTTAAATGCAATAACGGCACCGACTCCACTCGTCCACACCGGATCACAGTCAGTGTGTTCCATCATCAGTCTGAGCTGCTGTATTTAAACCTGTGTCCTATAAATATGTTGGCTATAAATATCTGGATGTGATGCTTATGCCATCCAGTCCACTGCTTGTTTGTATGATATCCACTTTTTCAGTCCAGTCTTCGATGTCGATGCTTTGAGATTGAGAGTATTCGTCTTCAGACTGCTTTACAGTTTGTTAGGGTTCAATGTTGAGAGAGGAATCTAAAAATAACCACAGATCCGGTCCGGTGTGCAATTTGACGGCATTTTAATGAACACATGTGTGAGTCCAACGCTGTGCAGATTTCAGCGTCGAACTGAACTTACAACAATTAGACAAAGGTTTTATAGGGTTGGCAGTCTTCCTGTTGTCAGGCAGATTTAATACAGCATACGTCAGCCTAAACCACAATGACTTTTAACATAGTTTAAAACAGAACATCTTCTTCGGGTCGACGCCAAGCGCTTCCTGTCTCCATCCTGCCCAGGCTTATCTGCTTATCTCCTGGAACATCAGGTGCACTTCCTGTAAGCATCTGACAATACGCCGGCACAATTTGCACTTGCAGCAAAAATACATCTTCACTTCTGCCCTACCAAAATAGATCTACTATGGTGTGTATGTGTGTGTGCATGCACGTGCAGGGGCGCGTGCATGCTGTGTACTGCGTACGTGTCATGACCTCTCACTATTTGTGTCTGTATGTGTGTCTCGCCCTTATATGCTCTCTTTGCTTTCAGTTTCACTTCTGCAAAAGCCTGCAACTTCAAAGACATAACTTCCTGTCTTCTTTTAGCACAGAGTTACTCTTTCACCCTGCAGTCTGCATAAACATTAACATTATAGATTCAACTCCACAGTTTAAAGTGGTTCTTTCTGAACCTGTAATAAAGACTAATATAATACCCATATATTTGAACATCTGAATGCATCTGAATGCAACATCACTATTAACATGAAATGTTAATGATGATTATAAAAAATAGCAGCAAATAATAGCAGTAAAATATTCCTACTCCTCTCAAGTTATAGTTATTGCTTACAGGTTTTTGACGCTAATAAAGCTTATTCTAGTTATCTTAAACCAAACTTCAAACTAAACAAGAAAAGACTTGCATAAGGACGCTGCCGAGGGGGGAACAACTGGAGCTGACTTCAGCACCTGCACATCCACGCGGTGTGCGTCTCACGCGGGGTGTTAGAAGTCATCGCTGACCTCAGAGGATGAGTCAAAGGTGATCCATCACACGGGGCTCTGCAGTGACTTAAGCTGTGCAGAAATCGATATCGATGGGCTTTGATTTACACGCCAACTGTCCAGGAGAAATATCTATTGTGACGCCCGTATCATAGCAATCAATAATCATCCCAGAGAGTGACCCACATCAAAAACATTTAGGAGGGGGGAGGATAAAGCCTCACACGCATGTTCAGCAGGCTGCAAGTGAATGACATAAGAGCTAAATTAGCTAGGTGGATCATCTGTTAACGATGACATAAATATTACTGTATAAATAAACTTATTGAATAAATATGGAATAAATTTTATGGAGTGTGTAGGGATGAACACACTTATAGACATGAAAACTGTCATGGTTTGGGTTAGATTTGCCTTTTTGTTCTTGTGTTTAGCTGGAAGATTTGCAGGGATATAAAATCGTTAGACCTCGCCTTCTGTCCTGTTTCTATTCTCTTCTTTCCTTTGTGGGTTCTCTTAGTGGGATCCTAAGAGATGTTGGGGTGTCTACGCAGTATTCCAGCACCGAGCCTGGTTCTCCTACATTGGTGTGTATCACCACCTGCTGCCCATCCAAAGTACGCGGTCACGAGCTGCAGGCCACGACAGGCACCGAGTACAACCGTGAGTAAAGTCCTGAGAGGCTCAAGCTGTCAGAGAGTTGCAACTATTGCATTCTGGTTTCCAGCCAAGAAATACTGGACAGGAAGGGCTAAGGGTAACTTCAAAATAAGAGCAAGAGGTTTGAAGTACATAGATAATTTTAAAAATGCTAAAACACTTTGAAAGATACACCCGGGCGTCCTGTATGAGTAGAGCCTGTGTGCAGGAAATGCTCTTTAGCACAAATCTTTAGCTTCTGCATGTCACAACTGTACATTCAGGTGCTCCGACTTCCAAAACCTTTTAATTTGTCCAGAATCAGAACCAGTTTGGGTGAGAGATAAAAAATTCTGGCACTACTTTAAAGCAAGTGAATGATCAGTCAGTATGAGTCACATAAGTCACGGAGATTCCAGCAGCGGTGTGCACGATGTGAGAATAATACATTTCATTTTTGTGCACTGAGAGGAATTCATCCAGCTAGAAAAAGTAAAACTGCTGACATCTGTAAACCGGGTGTGAGAACATTGTACCTCAACCCAACTTAAACTGACTGAATGAATTTTGCTCTCACGGAGGGAACAGAGCTCTCAGATGTTTCCATTAATACACTCAGATCATTTAAATAAAGCTTAAAAATTCAGCCTGACAATAGGAAAACGCCGTGTGTGCAGATGTACTCGATGGGATGATCAGGTTGTAATAAAGACGACATGCTTTGCAAAGACAAATAAAAAATGTTGCTCAGATACAGGAAACACAAAGAAGAAAACAGGGAGGAGCTCAGTGGTGAGAGGATTGAAAGACGACTGATTGAGTGACTCAGCAAGAATTCAAGATAGTGGAAAAAACCTGCGGAGTGAAGCAGGAATGACAGATACGACGAGAACCAACCAGAGAAATGTGCACGAGCTTCGTTTTCATCAAGCAGCTCGCACAGCGGGGGAATTCCATCAGGGCTGCCTGCGTGCCGCCGCCATCAGGTCATCAATCCCTCCCCAGCCACCCCCGTCCTTTCCCTACCCAGCATCCCTTTCTCCTCCTTTGATGACAGCCACTTTCTGCTTCCCTCTCCTCCGTCCCAAGGTCTCCTCTGGTTGTGCGAGCTTGTAAAACCCTTCAGCGTGATGAGGCCGAGTGCAGGATCGATTTTCGGGGGGGGGGGGGGGTGTTAATTTTAGCCCACCACCCAAGTCTGAGAGAATGTGATAGCGCAGTAAATGATGGAGAGCGATGGTTACGTAGGTGGTGCATCGTGTGGGGGAGCTAATAATGTCTGAGGTACAGTTTGCCTCCCAGGATGCCTCAGGAAAAATGGGATCTGTTGTTCAGTGACAAAGTGCCACCTTAGAAAACGGGAACCAAAGAAGAAGAGAAAAAACGCACACATGGGTAATTTGCATGCGCGAGACAACCGCTGTATTCATCCAAAAACCCAGCCTGATGTGAAGGGTGACAGCTTTGCTTTGCAGCAGTCTCACAGGAACCAGGAGGCAAAGAACGGAGTGGAATTAGACACAGACGTCCAGCCTAATGGGGGAGAGGAACCCGAGAGCACGCAGGGAAATTACCATCCAAAATGAGCCATTTGTGCTATTCAGATTCCTCATTTGTGACGCCAGTTAACTGGTAAACACGCAGGTTTTAAATACTGCAAAGTATGTAATCTTCTATTGTCTCTAACTGAGGACACTGCAAACTTTGTTTTGCTATTAAATTATAATACATATGAACTGTGACACATTATAATCAGTTGACGTTCAGCGACTGCTGCGTCACCATCTTGTTGATAGTAGACCCAGCTCTGCTAGACAGCCTTGGGGACTAACCCAGTTCTACACCTGCTGCAGGTTCCACGTGGGACAGCCAGCTAGCATCTTTGCAGCAGAACAAGGAGAGTTGCCAGCTGCAGTGCAGGAGAAGAGAGCAGCTGGAGGGGCAGCTGATAGGTATTCAAGGACGACCTCAAAGCCAACAAGGAAATAAGAAATAGGAAGGACTGGGGAGGGTAGTTAGCGAGGGTATCGCCCTCTCAGATGGATAAAAAATAAATAAAAATAAACTGCTGGCCTGTTAGAAAAAGAAAGAAGAAATAAATTCAAGGTCATCATCTCATGCACCTCTGGATTATTTTTAGCACAGCTACCTCCGGCGATTTAAAGTATCGATCCTTCTACTTGTTCTCTTTTGTGAGAGGAGAGGACAGAACCACAGCGAGGAAAATCTAACAAAAAAGGGAGGTGAAAGGGAAGGCTGTGTGGTTGTGGGGGAAAGGGGGGTTTCAGTGTGCTGTCTGCTGACACACGAGGGCATGAAACGCAGAGCTCGTTACTGTTGAATATTCTGCAGGATCATCGAGTAGTTTGTGTCTGGTCTCCCTCTTCATGTGACCCGCTGACCTCCTCAGAAACTGGATTCCTCCACCAACGACTGGACTAAAAACTGGTCATCATGGCCAAAGAGCCAGCTCCCAGCACCAGGGCTGCTCCCATCAGCTGTGCGGTGTGTCTGGAGATGCGATGGTCCAAAAAGACTTTCACTGAAGTAAGTTTTTGTTGTTGTAGCTTTCTGCTCACACTTGTTCATTGGAGGCTCACTGCTTATTGATTCTAATGTTAAATATTTTGCTTGACTGATTCAGAAGCTTTTGCTCTCCAGGAGTGTGTGTGGCTGTTATTCTAACCTCATTTTCTCTTGTGGTTGTTTTATTTCTTTATTTTGATTTTTTTATAAGGTAGACAATAAATCAGCCTAATTTTGCTACTTTGGCTTCGCTGCATTCATTACCCTTCCTGTTAAACGTGTTTTCTTTGTTACGCTGCCCTTTGCCAACCCTGGGGGAAATTTCAGCTGAATCGATGGTAACACTTTGTGAATACAAACATTGGGGTGTTGAACTCAGTAATCGGATGGTTCCTCTGTTATTTGGTGCCTCGTTCACCTGATTAACTCTTGCCTTTTAACAAAATACGGCACCTAAATGTGTTAAAATCAGAAGGTGATCCATCTGATGTTGTTACTGATGCCCAATAATCCCAGTGGAAATGAAATAAAGTCACAGACTGCAATCACTCCCTTCACCCCCGAGCCACGGGAACATTAATCTGCTGGTTCACACTGTGGAATTTTGACAAGGGATTCCTAACATGAGGCTTTGGTAAAGGTCCCCTACGGAATAGTTTGTGCACAGCACACTTCCTTTAATCCCAATCACGGGTGAGCAGCAGGAGAGAAAGTGCTTACAGCAGAGGAGGTCACAGCAGGAATCAAACCCTCAACCATGACAATACCGATGCTCTGCACTATTCATTAAGCTACAAAGAGAAGTGAATAACTCAACAATGCAGTGTACATGCTTTGCTTTTCTGCAGCATTCCAATACTATCTGACTCAACACAATCATGAAACAAACGCACAAACACAAACAGCATTTTAAAATATGTGTTGCAGGCGTTCCTGTGGTTGTACTGAGCTGACTGCAGGTGCGTGAAAAGTGATCTGATGCATCTTCAGATTCTAATACTGCATTTAAATGAGTCCTTGGAGGACCATGTTGACCTTTGCACTCGGTGAGTGAAATAAGCACTCGCTGTGGACGCACACAGTCACGCCACAGATCCTCCTCGCTGACAGAAGCTGAGAGGGGCTTCTTCACACTGGAGAAGAAAAGTGCGAATGGCGGGAGCCAACTATGGACTACGGATTGAGACTTAAGAGTCTTACTGGCACCGAGCTTATCTCCAACCTAATCCAATTATAATAACCAACAGCCCAGTCATAAGGCTGTCAGGACTGTAAGCCTATTACAATAGATCCTGTTCCCTCAGATTGGTGGCAGGGAGGAGGAGGGTGAGGGCTGGAGGGGAGGAATGCAGAGAGGGGGATTGAGAGAGAGAGAGAGAGTGTAATTGGCTTTGGATAAGAGGGAGAATGGTAAGAATAATCAGCCGTGTTGTTTGTAGAGGAGAATAGAGAAAAACTGAGCCTGACAACGAGCTCATTGTTTTTATTGTACAACACATCATATTCTGAATATCATTAAAAATATCAAAAGTGAAACGTGTAACTGTCAGAGGTCAGTCTGCCTCCCTCTGGTTGTGTTAAAAGCCACATGAAAAAGTTTGTTTTTGTACGAAGCACACATACATTACTTTTAAAACATGGCTTTGCAGCTGCAGGCTGGGTGGTTTCCAACCCTCTCAGGTCCTTTCAGTCCACAGGTAATGATCTGAAACTCATGACTCTGCCACTGCTCCCTGCTGCTCAGAAAGATTGGATTCATAAAACATGAGTGTTTTTTCCCACCCATTTCATTCACACTTGATACTGAGGCGTCCCTCAGGGTTCAAGTTTGGGTCCTCTAGTCTTTTACACTAACTAGAGTTAGAATGTCATCCTAAGACTCAAGACTTCATCGTGCCTGAAACAACAGCTGTTTAATGCTTTGAATTTAGCTGAAATCATTAATTGACTGATACATTTGTAAATTTTAAGTATAATTATATTCCCTTTGAAATATAAGGTCATGTGGCAGTATGGGTTGATTACATAAAAAATAATAATGCATTCAATTTTTATAAAATATAGTTCTTTCCAGTAGCGTTAAGGCTAATTGCACAAAAGAAGATGAAGCAAGGCAGTTTTAAAACCACTTTCACAATATAGCACATATATATTGATGCCATCAAAACCCAACAGCTTGAAATTGTTCAGTGGATATCACCTCAATAGTCAGAGTAAGTCAATATGGTGGTAAGTAGCCATAATTTTGTGTGCACCCTGACCTTACACCTAATGGCTCAGTTGCCCTTCAGTAAAAATAGGACTGCAACCTGACTGCATTGATTTTTTAAAAAACATTAAATTACTGATTGCAAGTTGCACCAACCAACTGGTCAGCAGAGGTCGAGTGTGTAGCACCCACAGCAATCAGTGATGGTAATCAGATTACCAACATACTACAATCAGTCAGAGTCAGTCTGAACCAGTGAGCACAAGTCATCTGCAATGTGTTTCTTTACAACTCAGCTGGTTGCAAACTGGTTCTATTCTGGTTACATAAAAGCAAACACCTGTGTCGTTTTGCAGTTAAATCAGTTTAATCTGTGGGAATCTATGTTTTTCTGGTTGGACTGCCAGCAACTACTATGGATTTCTCTTTATTAGGCAGCAGCTGACTGCGAGTAGTTGCAGACTCTGTTCCCCTTTTCAAAGCAACCATCTCAAAGGTAAGAAGATCACAAAACTACTGTTTTCCCTCAAAGGACTGTATAACGAACAGTCTAACAGTGGTCAGTTGTGACCCATCAAGAGTAGGGGTGAGTTTTAATTTAGCCAAAAACCACAAAATATTATTATTCAAACTGAGGTTGACACTGTTTGGCATTTTTTCTGTTAAACACTTTTCTTTTGGGTGTTTCGATGGTAACAATCATGGCATACATTTTAATTGAGTAGGGACACCGTGAAGCAGACTTTGTCTTGATTCTTTATTGTAAAACAGCATTTATAGTTCTCGTTAATAGAATTCTATAAATGATTTGATGTAAAGACAGAGAGGAACAAGGGAAAAGCAGAAGAGAAGGACACCGATTACTTTTGCCAAAGCCAGACGGCAGCCAGTCTGATAAATACACCAAACACACACACACACACACACCTGCCCTCTAATCCTGGTTGACAATCTTTATCCCCAGACCTCTTAGTGACCCTCCATCACACAGAGGTTACATCAGAAAGCTGTCAACCTTCAACATACCAATTTCAGGCCTGAGATAATCTAACACACACACACACACAAAGATACACAGAAATACCTCTGATGGCAGGTAACACACACACACTACACCAAGACAGACAGAGTTTCACCACACACACACACACACGCACACACACACACACACACACACACACACACACACACACACACACACAAACAACTGTCAGATGCTAATGGAATGTAATGAAGCCTATAGCACATCCATCCAAAGAGAAGAGCCATCACTTCAGACCTCCATGTTGTTGTGAGGACCTGTAGATGGCAACACCATTCGAGACAAACAAAGGATCCTAAAATAAACAGACCCAATTCCATCCCATAATGCACCCTTTTGCAGGCTGAGGCTTTTGTGTCATCCAGGTAACAACCTCTCCTGTGGTTCTATTCAGAGCTGTGTTTATCATCTTTGCTGAAACAAGTTGATTTTTTAAAAAGTTGGATGAAGGTGGTATCACAGACAAGCACCTGATACATTTCTCTGTTGGACTTGTCAAAGGTCTTCTTTTCAATTCAGGTTAATTTATATGGCACCAAATCACAGCAACAGTCACCTCAAGATGTTTTATATGTCAACACTATAGAATATTAGAAAGGAAGCCCAGCAATCAGACGACCACCTATGAGCAAGCACTTGGCGACAGTGGGAAGGAAAAACTCCCTTCTAACAGGAAGAAACTGAGGGGCAGTCATCTGCCACAACCAGTTGGGGGTGAGGAGAAAGAGATGAACAAGAAGAGTAAAGAAAAAGAGGCAAAACACAGACTTATCCTACGTACACACAGGAAGTGACAACCAGAGACTAGAAAGTTTATGACCTTTCAAAATAGAGGCTGGCAACAGGAAGTGGACGATACCTGTTATAATCTTCTCACAGCGACTAAACATGCCTGTGAAGAATTGGGTTAATGAACTGGTATTAAATATATTAGAGGGTTACCTAGGCAACCAAATCTTGGAATCTCTGCAGGCGATGAGTGAATGACTTCCAACTTTAGGGAGAGAGAGGACCAAAGCTGAACGGCACGCGGCAGTGACGTAACCACACGTGACGAGTGAAGAAGAGCAGCAGCCTGAGCCTATAGCAGCTTATCTAATGGATGGTTCACAGTCACCTGAGCCTTCACAAGAATGGACCAGGTGACCTTTACATAAGTAAAAAGTAAAAATTATAATCCTGTGTATGTATCAAGCTAAACAGTACACAATTTAATGTTTTAGAGAGCTAAAGTAAATGTTCCCATGTGAAACTATGATATGAGGTTATAATTATTGACTGACTGATGTTTGTATGTCTAATGTTGCTGTTTATAGTCATTTATATTGCTGATGTCATATGGATAAAGTCAGTTTTAAAGGTTTTTTTTATTGTTGCTGGTGAGTTTTAAGAGCATGCCAAGAAATGTGTCCATTTTTATTTCATTCCACATGCAGGTAAATATGCAGCTTGTGAATTTAACCTTCTCTTCTTGACCCATATCAATTATTTATTAGTGCCGGCTTTAGAAATAGAGATGCAGTCCAGCTCCAGGCTTCATCTTTGGACCTGCAAGCGTGGGGTCTCTGCTCACCACTCGCTTTTATTTAAAGCGCACAGACGACTTAAACGTTTTCACATCACAGGTAACTCTTCGCTTTTTTTACGCTTCCAGAAAAGTCATAAAACACACAGAGTTTTATGGATACTCAACAACTTGAAGTAATTATATTTTCCCCCAAAATGGGTTTTCTGCAGAGTGTGAGAACAAAGTACGCAGAGCCAACATTCAATTAGGACTTGCTGTACAGAAACTCAAATTACAAGAAGCAGTGTTTCTCCTTATATAAGCATCGGTTTATTTCTCTCAGCAAAGATTTCGCTGTTGGTTCAGCTGCTTGTAATTTTAGACACATTCATTTGCTGTCTAATTAGGCTGCAATTAGAACAAAGGTGAAAACTGGAAACTTCAAATTATCTATATGCGTGTCATTTTGAAAATTAGCTCGCTCTCTCCCCGCACCCCGTGGACTGCCCGGATCACTCGGTAATTAGGCATCCAGATAAGCTCAATCAATCCTAATGGTATGAGTGATTGGTAAAATTAGCTGCGGGGATGAAGCGGGAGTTATTCAAAGCCGTGGAGGGCGTCGGCATTGCATACAAGTCACAAGCCTCCTTCTGGATTTCTCGCTTTGCACTTTTAGATTTCGCCATTTATTTTGGTGTTGAACAAATTGAGCATCCCCAAAGACCCAAGTAGCAAACACTATGCAAGTGTCTGTACCTTACACCAGTTATAAAACAGAGCATTTAAAAGAAGCTGTTTCTACATGGGAACAATGAGTGCAACAGGCGAACTCACAGGCGAGAGGCAAAGAATATGCTTCAGGACCCACAGCAGAAGAAAATGAAATCCCACAGGACTAATTATCGCATGCATTAACAGTAATAAATTTAAACACAAGCACACAAAGATTAATGGTATCACTGAAACCAAATTTATGCTGCACACAAACAGACTTCCTAAAACCTGCAAGGCCTAAAACTCCCAAAGGAAGTCGGGGACCGTGAAACTCCCCGCCAGCGATACGGAACCATGCAAGCAAATAAACACGACCAACGTAAATAAGCTGAAAACAAAATGCCCTTCGCTCAAACTAAACTAAACATGAGAGGAAAACCACCAACATGATGACCAGAACTAAAAAGGACAACATTTTTTACAGTGTGCTGATACAGTCCATATTTACAGCAACCATATTTACCCTGTACGTGCTCAGATTTCATAACATAAAGGATCTTTTTCAGGTGAATATGTTGGGTTCAAAGCATCCATCACTGCTTCATCTGCACAACCCTCTGCCTCCACAATTTTCATACCTGTCAAGTAAAGGAGCTGGAGCTCGCTAACATTTCCACTTTGTGTGTTCCCGTATAGTCCCCGGCTTCCAGTTACACTTGTAATACACCTGTCAGGTCTTTGGATACGGATAATAATTAGCATTGTAAATAACCCTACATACTTTTATTTAGTTCCTTGCACCTTATTTTGGGGCTTATCACCATTATCTAATATCAGCTTCCTGTTTGAGTTTTGAAGCTAATATTTTGAAGGGACGATTTCCTTCAAAACTGTTGTCGGTGCAGTTTTAGCGGCAATCGCGGGAGTTTGAAGGGGGGATGGTTTAATGGAGCCCATGGAGATTTATTTAGTCATTAGCAGCCTTTAGATTGATAGAGGCACAAGGTGTTCATGATGTAGATAAAGACATGTTTAGATGTTTTGTGTGAGAGAGGCTCCATTTGTTAAATTTGATGTAGAAGCTTACGTTATGTTATAAAGGTTTACGAGTCTAAGAGTGTGGATTTTTAACTTACAGGCTGTTTCTGTGTATTCATCCCCAGCTCCGACCATGAGATTGATGGTTTACTGCCATTAAATCTTCAATACTTCATCAGTAAAGTGTCACCCTGTCATTCGGGGGGCTTCGCTACAAGCATGTTATTTTTTTGTACATTGAGACTCTCTTGTTTGTGGCTGAACATAATGGAGGAGCACTAGGGTCAATGCTAAACTCAGTGTGAGAATCTGTGGGACACCTGTGACCAGATGAAGCTGCTCGGGGCTGTAAAATCAACACCTCGCCACACAGATCCCAGCAGTATCCCAATGTGGGAATCGTAGCAGTGGCAGTCAGGGATAATGTGACACAGAAAAAATAAATATCTGTCTTGAGCTCATGGTGACTTTTCAGTTTTGTTTCCAAAAATCCACAATCCAAAGAATAAAAACAACACAAAGACACGAATTAAACCCTTAAATCTGGAAACTTGGAACTACTCATGTTCTCCTTTTTGAATAATTAAAAAAAATTCAACTAATCAGCTAATTAGTTAACTGACTACTTCAGTGAAGTCTCGGCGGTGCTGACTGTTTCAACAGGTTTCAATCATTCAGCCAGCTTTGATCACGCTCTCCGTCCCACGTCTTCCATATCTTCACCGTATCCGACTTGAAACCAAAAACGTACTCTGAACTGGCAAAAGTGTGATTTACCTGAAAGTTTTTTGTCAGTAAAGTTCTGATGGTGGAAGAATTGATTGTTGGCAGATTTTCCGCTGAAATCAGAAAGAAGAAAGGAGTCGTGTTTGTGCATATGTGAGTGAAAAGTTTACTTTTTCTTCCTTGGAGCGTGTCCAAGACTCCTGCCGCTATCGTTTGGCTCTCGCCCCGGTCGGCCCAGTTTGCTTTCCAACAACAGAACCCTCCAAGCATGAAAAAGTAACACCAATTGGCTTTACTCAAAATTATTTCAGTCGTTTATTTGTTGAATAGAAAAAAAGGGAACCTGTCTCCTGGCTCCACTGGAACCAATTGGCTAAAACATAAGCACCTTTTTGTTACTGGGACGGGCCCGAAAGCTCACGTTAAACTCAGCGTTACCTCACTCGCCCTCAGTCCCGCTCTCTCTCTCTCTCGCACTCAGGCCTGGCCGGCCGCCATCGGCAGGGCGAAGAGCTGTAGGACATTTGTACACTGCGGGGCACATCTCTGCATAGTGCACCACGCAAGCACACACACGGCCACACACAGCTGAGGCGGAAGAGATAACGGCTAAAACGACTGCAGTGAAAAGGTAATCAGGTCTGTTCAGCCATGCAGAGTGTGGCGAGAAAACTTCAGTCGAAAAGTGTGGAGTCTGATTTTCAACATCGAGAGCGGGAGGGGCGCGTCTGGGATTTAAGCTTTGCAGAGGTTGAATCCATGAACTGTCCTCATTCTCGTACAAACCACAGACAACGTTAAGACTTTTGGTTTAGGTATTCCTGCATCAACCTGAAGCCATCAGGTATAAAAGCAAAGGCTTTAAGATTTAATGTGATGGCAGCATGTTTGGATATTGGCTGCAGCATGAGGTCATCACTGATGATGCACTTCCTTCCTTCCATAAAGTTCAAGTAGGCATTTTATGGGGTCTTTAAAGGTGTTAAACATCTATGTGTAAGTCAAAGAGGTTGGTTGTGGTGAAAAACGTCCCTTTTTCAGGGGACATTAAGATCACCAGCACCAACAATCAGTCAGACACAGCAGAAAGCTGTGCTGATGAAGAACCCTGAGCCTGAGCGTATATTTAGCTGTTGTAGGAGAAACTCGGAGCGGTTTCTGGCCATAAAGCCTGTTTCCTGAGGGCGACCCACAGTCTCTGCCACACTGCAGCCTCCGCCACAGACAAACGAAGTTAAAGTCTAGGTGTGAGCAGACTGTGCAGGCCTGCCTGGAGGATGAGCAGACCCAACAGCTGACCACTGCTAAGGCTGCACATCACTTTAAATGGGCAGGGTGAGACCCCGGGGACACCCGGGGACAAAGACAGCTGCTGTTAGACTCACCAACAGAAACCTTATGTGATCTTTTACTTCTTCTTGTTCGTCCTGGCTGACCAAACACTCGAGAAGTAATCAGTAAAAAAATATTTGTTTAATCCTGACTTATCTTGTTTTGATAAAGATTAGAAGTGAAATTCATAACAGTAATTAAAGTCTCATTTATTGCTTGGCTGTACTTGAAAGGAGCAACATTAGTACAGAAATATATTTAACTGAGTTCTCTTCATAAAGAAGCAAATCACAACAACATTCACTGTGATGGGGCTTTACAGTGTGAGCTAAGATCCCAACAAGCACAGGAGCAAGCACTGGCAACAGTGGGAAGGAAAAACTCCCTTTTAACAGGAAGAAACATCCAGCAGAACAGTGAGGGGAGGAAATGCAGAGTGCGTGAAAAAAGGTGAGAGAAGAAGAAAGACTCATGGGAGTCCCCCAGCAGCCTATACCTATGGCAGCGTAACTAAGGGAGGAGTCAGGGTCACCTGATCCAGCCCTAACTATATGCTTTAGCAAAAAGGCCTATGATATGATACTATGGTACTATACGATATGGTCATTAACAGAAGACGGGGGCCTGATTACAGAAAGACAAAAGTAACCGGAGTAATCGGAGAGATGGAACAGCTGTAATCTGACACTGTTCAAGGTGTCTACACAACAAGCCAGACTTCACTCTTATAAAACAGTGGTGCCAGTTAGTGTGTAAGAGAGCTCATGCTGCAGCAGGAGTGGCTTTACAACACCAGGCTATATAAAAGCTGCTTGCTTATCAAATTCCTTCTTTTAAGAGTTTGATATTTCCAAAGTGTCAACATGAGGATGTTTTAAGATAAGCAGTAAAGACAGACATTTGTAGTAGCAGCAGAGTGGCACTTGTTCTGCAGTACGATCAAGATGTGTCAGTCTGCAGCTGACAAACTGATTAAAATGTCAAATATGAGAAAAATAAAATCAGGAAATTGAAAGTCAGACACTTGTGATTTCACCTCTTTATATTCACAACAGTATAGAAAAATGACACTTTATTCCTCACACTGACAGGCAGTATTACTTCCTTTTTTCCTTGCTTAGTGACACACACACACACACACACACACTGTGTTTACCAAATATGTTAAACAGTCTATTTTCTGCAGTGGAAGAAGAAGAAGCTTCCTTCTAAAACTTGTCAAACTCCTTTTTTCTGTCTTCAAGTTGCTCTCTGAAGTTAACTGTGTCTGCGAGAAAACAGCAAGTCTGAGCTTTGTCATTTGTAGCCTGTCGAAGAACGCAACGACATAAGCAACACATGGACGCTTTGACACACACACACACACACACACACACACACACACACACACACACACAGAAAATCTGACAGCACATCGAGCACCCTCATCAAGCATGCTCATAAACATTTGGAAGGCTGGCAGTGGCTCCTGGCATTGAGGGATGGTGTGTAGTGTGTCTGTGCTGTATCTGCTGAATGATCATCCACTCCACAGCAATCAGTGTTCTGCACACACCCACACACACCCACACACACACACACACACACACACACACACACACACACACAGTCACACTTTAGTGAAATGGAATAGTTTTAATGGCAGATAGTTTTGTTCTAATGAAAAGCAGCTCATGACCTGCACTGTTACTGCCTCTGAGGACCCCTCATCTATGGTTAGGGTTCATCCATCCAACCAATCAACCAACCATATTCTGCCATTTTTCCAGGTCTGGACAGAAAGTCCTCCAGGACTTCCTCACCCAGGCGTACACCTACCCAGAGACCTCAACTAGCAGGTGTTCAGGAGCCACCCTGACCAGATGCCTGAACCACCTCAGCTGGTTTGTTTCAATGTGGAAGAGCGCTCTTCTCAGAGTACCCGCTGAACGTCAGAGCGCGACTGAAGCTGTCATCGTTCTCTTCTCCAGAACAGAACAGTGACACACTTTGTACTGGATTAGTCAAAGTGCTGAAAACTTTAGCAGCAAGTGCAAAGACACACAAGTGTCTGAGACTGATAGTGATTAATGACTCCAAGAGTCAGAGCAGAGTTCGCTGTTGGGCCAAGTAAATGTCTCATATTTAAATATTACACAAGAGGAAGAAGTCACAATGCTGTGAGGTTTGGAAATGATTTATAAAAGACTTCTGATGGTTTGAAAATCAATCATCCCACTGTGAAGATCATCATCTACAAGTGTTACAGAGATTGAAAAGCTGCCAGCTTCAGCAGACCAAAGACGGACCGCTTGATGTGAAAGCGAGTCTGCAAGGATGCCAAAATGTCTTCACAGAACCTGCAGGTAACTGTTTTAATTGTTGGGAAAAGCCACCAAAGAGCGGTTGTCCAAAACAGTGTTTGGCAGTCTGTTCTGGACAGACGAATCAAAGATGGAGTTGCTTGTCCACAGTAACAGGAGCAGATCAGAGACGGCTATCGGCAGAAGCCTGGTGCTGGGAATGGTTTGGTTTGGTTTGGGGGCAGCGTGCACTCGTTTATTATTGAGGTTTGATCATATTAAAACACACCTGAAGTTAATCTGTCTGAAGCTGGACCATAGATGGATCTCTGCTACCCTCAGACATCACCAAAGGAAAAGCTCAAACTGGAGGAATGGTAATTGGTCATGGTGGAATGGTAAAAAATGACCTTTATTGCTCTGCTGTTATCGTTTGATAGTCATTACACTTTTATCGCAGAATGCAGCATGGCCTCCGAAGCCGAGGGCGCACTTATTTTTCCACAGGAAAACCATTAATGGAAGAATTGCTCTGTCAGTGACTAAAGCTGATATCCTAAACTATAACAGCATGGATCAAGTCAGAAGCACGAGTCAAGCTCAGTCATTAACAGAACGACCCACATCGCAGTAAAAATATCACCTCAGTCTCTCAGAGACCATAAGAGGGAAACATAAATGAGCAGAAATTACTTTCAAGTCTGATTCTCCAAAGAAAAATAAATAAAACAAATGTAGAATAAAAATCTCCACAAACAACTTCAAGGCCAATTCTTCCATTAAGAGAGAAATGTTTAATCGTCTCTGCGCTGCAGTGATTTCATTGAGGCCCCGGGTACCTGAGCAGCTTTATCACGACCGTTCTCTCGCTCGAGCTGGCTCCGTGATACGACGAAAACAGCCACTGGACTCCGAGGGGAAATAACCGACGGGTAGGGCGAGGCAAAGAAGAGAAGCAAGAGAAGAAAAAGCAAAACAGAAGGAAAGCGTGGAGAGACGCCAACCTGGAGGGGAGGCTTATTTCTGTCCTTCCCATCGCAGCAAAGACAGAGCGAACGAGGGAGCGACGGCCAAAACTGGAGAGAGGAAAGCAAAATGTCACGCACCCACTCCCCCCTCCTACCTTTTTTTTCAGCTCTCGATTTTCTTCAGAAAATATTGCTTTCTGTTCCTGAGCCAAAACTCAATTATAATGTCCAAAAGCTCGGCTGACAGGGGCTGGGTTGTTTTTAAAGCTGACAAAGGGCTCCAGAACCAAAATAGAAAAAACCAACAAGTCTGCAGAAATAAATACAAGCTGTGACATCATTAATATGAAAGAAGCAGGACTGAGATTTGTTTGGCTTCTTTCAGCCAGTCACTCATTTTTTATTTTATTTTTTAATGATGGGTTGAAGTTTTTGCAAATAAAGTAGCTGGTTGAAAAAAACAAGACTGAGGAAGCTCTTGAGCAGCGTACCTGGCCTCTCAGGTGTCACGATCAACTGTAAGGTTCAGTGTTTGTTTTTCTGAAAAAAACAGATGTAGAAAAAAATGATATAAATCATTTGAACTAATATATAAAAAAAGGCTTCAGACTCCGTTTTGTCTGCTCTAAGCTCTGTCTGAAGTCACAGGGAGGGGAAATCCTTATATAGTGATGTCAGGCAAAGAGGACCCGCCCATTCATCTGTATAAGAGAGTCAGCCAATCAAAAGACAGCTGGCTTAAAGGGAGCGTGGCCTGAAAGGAGGAGCTAAACAGCTGGTTTCTTTTAGGCCCCTGTATTTAAATGTTTGGATCTCTTGTTCTGACGTTTTAGCTAGAAAACAAAAAACTATCAGCGAGGTGAATTTTGCAGTGTCGAGCTGCCAGGCAGGACATTTTTATGTGCAGTGCACAGGGTTAAGAGCGACGGCTGCAGAGGGCAGGGTTCATCTTATCGCGTCCTGAGTGAAAGCTGCTTCCATCTTCGGCTCTGGCCGCTCTGGCCTCCAGATCTGCCCACCTCTGTCCTCTGCTCCCTGGGCAGCGCTTGGGCTCCGAGGCCCCGCAGACCGGCTGGACGGACACGATAAGACTGAGGCTGCTGAGGACACACACACTCATATATACAAAAACATAAGCTGCAAACACACACACACACACACACACACACACACACACGCCCCGGGGAAACACAGGCCAGCTATTACAGCAAGAGACTTCCATCTCTGACTCTCGCCTTCTCTTCACAAGCTCATTTTTCACCCACCAGCTCGGCTCCTCCTCGGGCTGCTGTTTGTTCTTGTGTTTCTCCAACGCTGTGGGAGTGTGTACGCATGTGTGCGTGTGTGTTTTCTCCTTGTCTGTACCTTGACTAATGATCTAAATAAAATTATTCTGCCATCTTTATTTATTCTCGCTGTCAGAGCTTTAACACTCAGATGCTGTCACAGCTAGTACATTTCTCAGACTACAGGTCAAGTCAACAGTTTGATGCCATAATTTGTTTTAGTGCAACGAAGGCAAAACGTAATGCATGAAACAATGAGTGAGCCTAACATTATTTAAAATGAACTCAGTGGACAGTTTCACTGGTGTGTCTGCTCCTTTTCTCCCCCCAAAGGTTGAGTTTGGGCTCGAAATGTCTCCACTGATCAGCTGTATATATCACCTCTGTACCAGAAGCCTTTTACTTTTCCCTGAGACAAAGGTGAAAACATCCTGTCTTGTTTTGTCTCATTACCAGCTGAAAACATGAAGGTATCTACATGTATGAAAAGATGCAATTTCAATTTGGCTTAAATTCTCTGGAGTCGGTTCAAACTAAAAAACAAAAGTATTCCACAACACTGTGTCAAAATGATGTCATTTCCTTATGTTTTGATAATAGGAAATAGATGTACTGATGTATTAAAACATGCAAATTTAAATGGAAGTGCAGTATATACGGAAAAAATAGAGTTTGTATAATTTGAACAAGGTTGAAAGTGAATATTTGGTGTGAGCAGCTCAGTCTGAACTCTGTGATTCAGCTGTCTTTAAGTCGTCTTTAGAAATAATTCTCCAGGCTTCTGGAAGGACATTCAAAGCTCTTCTTTGGACGTTTCTCCCTCTGTTCTGTGTCAGGATGATGCCACACTGCTTCAGTAAGGTTGAGGTCTGTGCTCTGGGGAGGCCGATCCATGACTGATATCCAGGTTTCGTTTTACTGTTTTGCAAACTTGTGTTGAAAAATGAACCCACTGCCAATCAGAAGCTTAGTGGGCCATAATCTGACAGGATACTTTTTGTGTTCATAACTCTACCAAATTAGGCCAAATCCCAGCAGCACAGGCTGGAACACGACAGCCACAGACTATTTGTCTGCTGGATGTCATGTCTTAGACCTGCCACTTCTTTTTTTGTCCTCTGTTTGTCAGTTATGTCAATTTTTAACGGCACCATGGTACGTGAGGTCTTGTCTAGTTTTTGTCTTTTTGAGCTGAACAGCTCAATCGCCTTGTTGAAGCAAAAACACCGTTTATTCCTTTCAAACTGTTATCTTTGACATTTTGATCCATTCTACAAATGACACTGGAACAAATTCTGCCCTTTTATGACAGCCTGTTAGTTACACAGTGGGTAAAGATATCATTTAAAATTGCTTCTTTGCTAAGTTGTCTGCTCTGCATAAACAAAACACCGGTTCATCCCTGGAGTTTTTTCATTTCTGAATGATTCACAGGTCAGTGCTAAATGATCCAACAGAAAGTATTCAGGCAGAGCCAGTGTGTGAAAAAGCAGCCAATGCCCAAAGAAACATTTTCAAAGACCTTTAGAAAGCCTGGAGACCATCCATCCATCCATCCATCCATCCATCTTCATCCGCTTTATCCGAGGCCGGGTCGTGGGGGCAGCAGCCTAAGCAGAGAAGCCCAGACCTCCCTCTCCCCAGCCACCTCCTCCAGCTTATCCGGGGGAACACCAAGTCTGCCCCGGGGCCTCCTCCCGGTGGGACATGCGCGGAAAACCGCGCCCAGGAGGCATCCTTGTCAGATGCCCGAACCACCTCAACTGGCTCCTTTCAATGTGGAGGAGCAGCGGCTCTACTCTGAGCCCCTCCCGGATGGCCGAACTTCTCACCCTATCTCTAAGGGAGAGGTCAGCCACCCTTTGGAGGAAGCTCATTTCTGCCGCTTGTATCCGCGATCTCGTTCTTGGAGACCACTGTTTAAAAATTACAAGCACGTCTGACTGCTTGGAAGCAAAATATAAAGAAATTAGGTCTGGCTTTGGCACAGTACTGTATACTCAGAGGAATTTCTCTTGAAGGGAATGATGAAATGAAAACTTGTGACCTGACAAATATCTGTCCCTGATGCTGAGCCACATTCGGCGACCATGAATGTATTTGTTTGATGAATAGCTCATGAGCTACCAGCATTGTGGGAAAGATGAGGAACGAGTCACGAAGCAGAGAAGAAACTACAGTGAAAAAAAGAAAGGGTGAAGGCGGAGTCACGGCAGACTCACCAGCACTAACAAAAAGAAAGATATAAAGACACGAAGAGATAAATTATGACCGTGACTAAATTTCTAATCAAACATTAAAAACATTGCAACACCTTCATACTACATTCCCTCCCTCCTTAATTTTGTCTGTTTAATTTCATCACCTATTAGTTTGTGGTGGAGTTGGGGAGCATGGCGGACTATAAGCCTCCCACTTGAAATGCCATTTGAGTCACTTTGGGTAATAGCTGATAGCTTCTCTTTTATTATCGACTGTTTTAATACAGGCGAGCGTGGCGAGGGACCCGTTCTGTATAATGATGCTGTGGCTAAGTGCTGTGTAGATGCCATTTTGAATGCCGCATCAGGATTGCATTCATAAATACTGATGAGGGCGCCTGATGCGCATCTCAGATCTCGCCGTTGCAGAGACGACGGCGAAGAAGAAAGTCTGTTCGTCCCGCCCCGTGTCCCCTTTAATCGACCAATCAGGGCAGCTTCTGACATAGTTTTGTAAAAGTTAGGAAAAGTTTTGAAAGAAAAGTTTTGGTTGGAGTGAGTAAATAGATTTATCTGGGAGGAATAAAAGGACAGAGCTGATTGGTAGTTAGGAAGTTTTATCATTGCTGTCAGCAGCTGCAGAATATTTCATGCTGTCTGGAGAAAAAGAGAGAAATACGTTCACCAGGATTTAAATGTGTGAATCTGGACATGAAACTGTAAAAGGAAGAGGAGGACGGACGGATGGATGGATGCATGCTGGATGGATGGATGGATGGGTGTAAGGATGGGTGTAAGGATGGATGGATGCATGGACGCGTGGATGGTTGGATGCATGGTGGATGGATGGATGGATGGGTGTAAGGATGGGTGTAAGGATGGATGGATGGATGCATGGACGCGTGGATGGTTGGCTGGATGAATGGAAGGATGGATGGCTGGGCGACTGCATGGATGGATGGAAGGCTTCAGAAAACCAAAGAAGTGGGTTTATTTGCTCTATTTCAGGATGTATGACAAACGTTGTCCTGTGGAATTCAACAACACTTGTATTGTATGTTTTCGTTGAGCAGGTATTTTTTTAACCTCTCGTTTTCACTTTTTTTTTTAGCAATACCTACAGAAGACTAGAGCGATGCTGTTCGTTGGACTTCTAGTGAAAACCATGCACTCCCTTTAGCTTTGTAACTCTGCCTGCTGCTCTGGTCTCACTAAACACTTTGTGCTGTCTGAACTGTAAAGATTTGACCTTTAATAAAATGTACAAATCTGTCAGATGTCAAGCAGCAGAATAATTTGCTGTTTGTTATAAAAGACATTGTGAAAAGGCAGACGTGGCTCCTCAGTCTGAAAAGCAAACGAATGCCAAAGTACTCAATGACTAGTTTTAAGTCTTATGAAATAGAGATGATGTTAATTTAGCAAATTATGGCCCTCATTACATTGAAAATGGAGCATTATTATTATATTCATTGGCTAATGTCAATCACAAATCATCACACAATAAGCGTGAACACTTCCTCAGTTTCACAGTCCAAACTATTTTAAGATACCAAGATGGAGACAGCGCAAACGCTCGGCTCCAGGCTTCACTGATCTGTGGGTGATGATGTGGTGGTTACGCGTGTGACAGTTGAATTCAGTGGAAAAACAACATGTGGAAACTCCTTTTCTGCCTGTGACTGATAGCGATCATACTGTACGGCACACTGCACACTCCGGTTTTATGGAGTCTTGATTGAATGGACCGCATGTCTCTGTTTTATTACGAATGCAAATCTGCATTCTTGACGGATCACCTGGTAGACTGGCCGTCACCGACTCCTCACAGAAAACAGTGCTGGTATATTTTTATCTTTCAGCCAATACTGGGCCAACTTTCATCCAGTTTAGCTCTGTAGCTTTCTCCGCCTCAGTACCAACAGCTGCTAGCTACACCCTTCCAAATGGTTTGTTTGATGTGCTCGGGGTCTTTGACAAATCTGGGAATCAGCATTTTATTACTACACTCCCGGAATATGGAATAATTTGCAGGAATAGCCCAACATAAGCATGCATATATCTGCTGCAGAATTTAAAAGCATTATAAGGGATGTGGTGAAGAAGACATTAGGATGTCTACACCAGGGGTGGGGAACTCCAGGCCTCGAGGGCCGCTGTCCTGCAGCTTTAGATCTCACCCTGGGTCAACACACCCGAATCACATGATTAGTTCATTACCAGGCCTCTGGAGACCTTCAAGACATGTTGAGGAGGTAATTTAGCCATTTAAATCAGCTGTGTTGGATCAAGGACACATCTAAAGTCCTCTGAGTCAAAGGGCATCAGATATGGAAGCCTGCAATGGACACATTTGCACGTAGCTAAGTAGGTTTACATGCCTAATGAAAAATGGATGCAAGTTATACTAATAAGTGAAAGCAAAAGTAATAAATGGCACAAACCCAGGCCTCCTTCCACCTTACTGAATACTAATGCAGACTTTAGTAGCATCGAGCTCAGAGTTCTTGTGCGATGAACATCAATATTTGACCCTCTGGGCTAAAAACAAAAAACAAAAACAAACTTCGGATATGAAGTTTATTTGTTCATATCAGAAGAAAGAACACATCTACAGTGTTTCAGGAAACACTGTCGTGTCTCAGATGTTTTCAGCTGGAAGAATACTGACGTAAAACAAGAAATGGAATGAAAGAATGAAGTGATGATGTAATTTTCACATTTTCTGAGCATTTCATTGCAACGTGCTCATTAACTAACAGCAGCACATGCATCCTGCTGTTATTTGTAAACATGTGAATTTTAATACAGATTCAGGTCCAGATGGAGGTCCCAGATATCTAAATATTTTCCATTATTAACATAATTTGAGAGGATTTTTGCATCCCTGTTAGAGGTGTGAGCTCTACTTTGCATAACTGCATTTGGACACAAAGCCCGCCATAGCCCTCCCCTCCTCTCTGAGCCTGACTGACACCAGCAGCGCTGTCAAACCATAAGGCACGCGAGCTTTAGAGATAACGAGAGGTAAATATGGACATATAGACATGAATAAATAAGTGCACATACGCCATTTGAGTCTCCGAGTCTCTAATAGCTCGGCTCTTATGAAAGATTCATGAGGTTCGGGTAATGAGGTTGACATGGATTCCTCTCATCTGTGCTGCTGCTGCTGGATCTACATCAGCTGCATGAGCCAGCTCTGATGTACGAGGTGAATCAGAGATAGACCCGACCCGGTCAGCCGAACCTCATCAAACATGCTGAACATGCACGCGTGCACACAGTAGAGAGGCCACAGACTAGCTCAGAGATCAGCGCAGGCAGAGATTGAATATGAATTGCGTGAATTTAAATTTGTCATGCTCGTGGTGAAACGCTCAATTGGGGGAAGAAGAAAGTTCTTTGTGGAATGAATGAATTCAGAAATGCAGTTTGTAAGGAGACTGACTGCAGACTGTAACAGCGCTCAGACCTCATGTGGGGGTGCATCGTCTTACGTGAGGTGCACGCCGGGCTGCTGAAGGTTGTGAAAGACATTTTTAATCTTTCTGAACAGAAAGATCTTTGGGCGGAGCCAAAGTGATGGCAAAACGTATCTGATCTGCATTAGTGAAAGCTTACAGATAACAACAAAAATTTCTCTGGCCATGTTGAAGATTTGTTGAATGATCATTGTGTAACAGACTGACGTGCTACCTATGATATATCTGGACGCCAGCAGCCGTGGAAGATGTTTGCTGTGACAAACAAACTATAAACTCTCAAAGCTTCTACTCTTTACAAATCAAACCCGAGTATAGACAGTCTGCATCATCCTGATGTAAGAACCCAGGCGCTTTGCCTTTTGCCATGCCAGCATTGTATAAGAGTGTTTATGAAAACTTGCCATGGCTAAATCAGTGTCAGACCAACACACCGAACCATCCTGTGGGATAGCCTGGCCTTTGTTTCAGCTCACATCTCTTCAATAAGATGTTTTGGAGTAGACGTCACAGTGGGTGGTTGTTGACTTTCTATAGAGAGCTTCAGATCATCCTGGAAGGCTGGAAACTATTTTAAGATGAGCATTGTTAATTTTTTTGACCAGTAATTTTTGCCATAGTTTACATCAATGACAAAAACAAGACTTTAACTAAATTAAAACTAATGCACAAGGACAAAAGCAATAATAACAGGAATAAAAACGAGATGAAAATATTCTGGAGAGACGAGAACCAGAAGTGATGTCCGTGTGCAGATTAGAAGCTGCTCCCTGTTTTTACTGAAAAACTGGACACAATGTGAACGCTCGGGAGGAAGAGCAGATATTTGGACACTTTCGTCGGTGAATGTCGAGGAAAATAAGAGGCTTTGTAACTCTCACCCACAAAAACATGACAAACTTTTTTACACTTTGTATTTTAGCCAAACTGAATCAATATTAGATTTAGTCTATTCTAATCTTATGATATGTAGTCGCCTGGGTGAGGTGTCCCGGGCACGTCCCACCAGAAGGAGGCCCCGGGGCAGACCCAGGACACGCTGGAGAGATTATCTCTCTCGGCTGGCCTGGGAGCAGCTGGGTGTTCCCCCAGACAAGCTGGAGGAGGTGGCTGGGGAGAGGGAGGTCTGGGCTTCTTTGCTTAGGCTGCTGCCCCCGCGATGGAGCCCTGGATAAGCGAAAGACGGACGGACGGATGTGTAGTCGACTAAAACTGGTCTGCTGCATAAACACATTAATGTCTTCTTCACCTCCCCAGTTTCAGTAATTCTTCACTTTTTCTTCTTGCACTGTGAGTCCGCCTCTGTCCTCTCACCTTTCTTTTCTGCTTTACCTCTGAAACCGAACACCAGAGAAAACTCTTAATATGAATGCAAAGGAACTATTTGATATTATTAATACTAATTGGAGTCCTCAGAGTCTCTGCATGTAGAGAGGTTGAATAAAATATGTAAAACCGCTCCGATGACTCACAGTGGATGCATCCATTAATCTGTATGGAAACTGCGAGCAGAGAACGTGAGCTTGCGTTTGCTGAACTTACAGTGGAGAGATAAGTGTTATTGCTCTCATTACGCTGCAGTCATGATATTCATCTCTTTGTGCAGAGGCCGACGGGGCGTCTTCGCTGTGCTGAGTCAGTTTGGGGTCTTAATGGAGTTTCAGTTTGTTTAGTTCGTTTTATTTTACAGCTTTATTCAGATAAGTGCTGCGATTGGAGTCTTGAGCCCCATCGCGGTTCATATGCGGGTGTTTGATCAGAACAGTTAAACAGATGCATTATGCTGATCTGCGCCTCCTCCTCGCAGCGTATCAGCATTCATTACCTGGATTAGTTAACAAGTTTCTTGTAATTATCGGCTGAATTTAACCGGAGGGCATTTTTAAAGAAATGGATGCGGTCGTTCCAAGAAAGGGACTGAAAGTTCTGAAGTGAACAACGCTGATGTTTCTGCTTTTTGTAACGTCACAGAGAGAAGAAGTCAGACGCGTTCTCGCGAGGTTCACATAACGGTTCATGTAAGTGACTGATTTAAAGTTTGGCTGCCATCCTCCCGACAGGAAGCCCCCTGTGCTTCTTCCAGAGTTCCTCCAACATTTGGGACACTTCCTGGAAGTCTGATATCTGCAGTGGCTGCTGGATCTCCTCCACTGTTTTAAAATGGGAGCCAGAACTGCCAGGCAGGCAGCGACTGTGCACATTTTTGCACAAGCTTTCTTGGAAGGTTCATATGATGGTTCATATAAGAGGTGAGAACAAAATTGTTTGCCAATAAAAAACAGAAACCTGATCAAATTTAGGCTGCCGTCCATCTTAAAGGAAGTCCTTTGTGCTCATTTCAGCTTCCCTACAATGCTTGGAATAAGTCTGGTTAATGCAGCGGCTGCTGGATCTCCTCCACTGTGTTAAAGAGTCCAGTCTTTGACATAAATTTCATGGAAAGACGTCGACTCTGGAAGCTAAAACTGGAGTGGGTGAGTGTGGATTGTGTTGATGTGGCCAGTCAGGAAAAGACGGGGGATCTTCCCAGTTGTATGTGTATGTATATAGATGTAAGCGTGTATGTGGAAATATGTGTGTGTGTATGTACGAATGCATATATGTATATATACATATATGTATGTATGTGTGTGTGTGTGTATGTTTGCAGGTGTATGTATAACTTGTATATGTCTTTCTTGTGTAAATGTAAATTTGTCTGTTATTGTGTAAATACTTACGCTATTGTGTGCTTCACACACATGGAGAGATGCCAAACTGCCTTCACTGTTCTTGTAACAGTGACAATAAAAAGCTATTCTATTCTATTCTAAAAAAAAAAAAAAAAAAAAAAAAAAGAATATTTGATGCCTAATTAGTATCAAACCATTTTCTATTTTTAATGCTCTAATATCTGTTAGAAGAATATTATGTCCTTCATGAAAAAAAAACATGAAATAAATTTTTTTTTGTGCCAGTTGATCATCAATATTCATTTCCTGCTGTCTGTCAATCAGCATCTTAGCAGCCCAGGTGTGACTCTCTCTTTCAAACGTTGCTCTCTCTCAGAGGTAAATTCTCCAAATTGATGCAGCTTTTCGGATTGATAGTCATGAATGTATTAACGCTCGTAAACAACGAGCGTGGCCTCCCGCCCGTCTGCCGGCCAGCTTCCTCATTTACATTTCAATCTCTTCACCTGCGATCCCCGTGCTCGCCCGACTTGCTCCCTCTCCTCTCCGTGTACACGCCTCCTTCTCCTGCTCATTTGTCTACTTATGACGAGGATCAGGCTTTGATATTAGAGGAGATTGGAGACCTCTAGCCTTAGCTGAAAGATGTAAGGAGGGAGCGGTAGACGGACAGCAGAGGAGATGAAGGTGGTGACAGAAATATCAGAGAGGACGGACAACAAAGAGAAGAAACGAGAAGCTTGGCTGAATGACACTTAATGCTAATCATCACTGACAAAGTGCTATGCTAATACTGCAGCACATTGTAAACTGTACCTCAGCTACTACCATAAATGCTTCAGAGCTTGGTCTGCCACATTCAGTTTATGGACGCTGATTGCTAATCTAGCTAGCCTTAGCTGATAACTTTGCACTAGGGATGGGTATTGATAAGATTTTAACGATTCCGATTCCATTTTCGATTCTGTTTAACGATTCGATTCTTTATCGATTCTCTTATCGATTCTTGTTTTTAAAAAGGAGAACACTAAGGTCGATTAGCTTAGAACTGTTTTATATCTTCTCTTTCAACAAGATAGAAATTTAGGAGTAACATGGCCTTACAAACCCAACAGTGAGATCTTAAGAGATCCACAGCCTACGGCTCTTCAATGGGGTGTCACAGGGTCCCCGGGGAAAATTGTAAACGTAAAATAATAAAATAAATATTCTGCTGTAGCAATAGCAAAGTATAACATAAATTATTCTGTAGCAATTACACAAGAATATCTAGTAATGTCCCTGCCTACAATTAAACACATTCACTTACCATCTGCTGTGGCAAATGGCTGCAAGGTTTTGACCACAAACTAGTCACTGCTCGGTGACATGCGGGCCTGAAAAGAGACGCTACCGGTAGACTGCAGCGACAACTGCCAGCGAGCGCCAGCCAGACTCTGTCTGTCTCATCATGGTCACCTAAATGCACAGTAATGGCAGGTTTTGTAATAAGGCAGATCGCGCTAACATAATATGCACTGTTAGTTGATTATTTACCTGCCGCATTAACGGGAGAGGACGTGCAAACGTTACCGCTGCTGCTGGGTTGAGATTCACGAGTCCGGAGCGGAATTAAAGACATTCATTTAAGTTCATCGCGTGTTTTGTGAGCAAATGCTTTTGCATATTCGTAGTGTTTCCTCCCTTAAATGAAATATCTACTTTGCAAGTATTGCAAGTTGCCCTGTTGTCATTCGTTCTCGTAAAGTATAAACAAACTTTTAAGCGTTTGAGCCACTTAGGCGCCGTGTTTCCTGCCAGGTACGCCCGACGCCCGCAACGTGGTGACGCTCATTCGGGCGACTGGAATCGATAAGGGAATGGTTTGCAAAAATGGCAAACGATTCCAAGGAATTGAAACAGTGGGAACCGGTTCTCAACAAGAACCGGTTTTCGATACCCATCCCTACTTTGCACCTCAGCCTGTCATCCAGATGAGGTCACTTCCTGTTACAAAGTCATTGGCAGATTGCAAACAACAATGCAATCAATTTGATTCGGTCTCTGCTGATCAATGCAAGCCGTTTGTTGAGCGCAACTCGAATGGTTGCCGACTGCTCGTATTCTGGTCATATATTAAAACAAGGTTTTATTTTGCAGTTAAACCACCGTCCTGCAGCAACTTTGTCACTATTTGTGGAGGAAATGTTACCAAAGGTTCTTTGAATGAAAGCAACTGACCACGAGTGGTTCCAGCCCAGGCCCCGTCCTCGATGCAACCATTTCAAAGGCAACAAGTTCATTGCACAAGGTTAGTCAGTTTGCTCACACCACAGTCTCCAGTTACCTCGAGTGTCACTGCATGATTTGAAATGCAGAAACCAGAAATGATTGTTCTTTAACAACATATGACTATGATGTTGTTTTGACCAGCTTACTGAGAGTTCACTGAGCTGTGTTTAGATTGGTCAGTTTATCAGAAAACGTCTGAAGATGATTAGCTGAGCAGTTATATTATTTGGGGTTCCTATTAGGTTGCTCGTTTCATCACCACCACTGAGCTCCTGTGGTCGAATCCAGAAAACACCATCACTCCAACAAGTTATAGACAGACGTGGAAGTTTCAAGAATCTGGAATTGAGTACTTGGGTATTTATTTACATGTTATTTGTTATTAAAGCTGGGCAGACACTGTGCGATTTTTTCAGTCGCGCGATTCAGCTCCTGCTCAAACTGTACGATTGACTCGCAGGGGTTACAAGTTCATAGGTCACGATGCAGGTCTCACACTATACGGCCCGATGCTCTGATGCGACCTGAGTGCTCACACTGTGCGTCCATAAAATGAAGGTTATAACAGAAAATCTGTCTTTCACTCACACAGACTCACGCCACCACCATCAACTTTGCTAAAGTGCTAATGAAAAACATTGATCAGGCAGCTGTGATTGAGCAGTGGTGTAAATCCAACTATTTTCACGGTTGTTGTGGTCGTGATAATTTTGTGAGGCCACATCGAAAAGGCTCGGATGAGCTTTCCAAAGTCCTACAAGTGCCTCCATCGCTTGTGTCCAGATCACACGCTGCACTGCTGTGCTACTCCGTCTTTTCACCGACGTTTATGTGTTTGCGCGTGCGCAGTGTGAGCGGCTGCGGTGACACCCTCACGACCTGTTTGAAATCCTCCCGACCAAGCGATTGATGATCGGGAGCTGGTCGTGAGGTGTTAATCGCTTCTCGTTACCCCACGTATACTACACGATGCACAACGCACGATGAAGGCCAAACTCGGGCCGATCACCAAAACGGTCGCACGACTCAAAAATCGGCTCAAAATGGGCCAAAAATCGCATAGTGTAAGCCCAGCATTAGACATAAAATGCAAAATGCTAACTCTGTCTGTGGCACTCTATAAAAATACTGTCATATGTCATTTGACACTTCTTAAACTAGTTAGCACATGGGGGGTAATACACACACACAAACGCAATAACAGAGATGGATGAGAAAGTAGTAAAGGAGACAGGTGTTTGATGGGAAATGTTGGCTGGTGGAGAGAATGATGAGAAGGAAAAGATTGTGAAAACTAAAACAATGCACACACACACACACACAGGCACGCACACACACACACACACTGCTGTGGTTGCATGTTTTTGAAGATCCACGATCAGCAGTCTGTCAGCATTCGCCTGTAAACTGTAACTGAGCTGACACCAGATCAGCTCTCAGGGTCTGATGAACTGGAGGAGACACTCACAGCTGTGTGCGTGAGTGTGTGTGCGTGAGTGAGAGAGAGAGATAAAGAGTGTCTCTTTCTTTCTTCATATCACTGTAAAGACCCACAGCTGGGAGCACACGTGACATCTGAGGGCAGCAAAGAGAAACTAACAAACTGTGGATGAGAATCTCTCCCATGTGTTAGCACGCTACTCTGAACCTTTGGTTACTCTGAGCTTTAGTTTTGCATTTTCAGTCATTTCACAGACCAAATTATTAAAGAATGATAATAGTTACAGTTTAACAAATAAAAATGTTACACCAATGATATTTGGCAGCCATAGACTGTATATAAAAGACAGACTTAAACGTTAGCCCCACGGGTGTCTGAGCTCTGCTTCTGCAATGCAGAGACAAACAAACTCAGGCAACATGAGCTGTACTTGACAACGACCAATATATTCAGATCAGTAACTCCAGTTAGCTGAGGTGTATGGGCTCAAAATGTGGTCATAAATATTTTGTACTTGTAAATCAGTTTTGTACTTGTAAATCAGGATTTGTATGTGTAAAAAGAATTTGTGCGTCGTAAAAAAGAGATTTGTATGTGTAAAAAGATTTGTGTGTGCGTAAAAAGATTTGTATGTGTAAAAAAGATTTGTGTGTGCGTAAAAAAGATTTGTATGTGTAAAAGGAATTTGTGCGTGCGTAAAAAAGATTTGTATGTGTAAAAAAGATTTGTGTGTGGACTTAGCCAAAAAAACCCCTGCAAGTTACAAGTACGAATTTTGACCCTATTTTTCTTCCTGTCATCTGATTGGTCAATGTCATGTCAATCACAAATGTAACAATCCAATCAGAGAACAGATGGGTTTGGCTGTCGGAGGGCACTTTTTGAACTGCAGGTCCTTGAAGGAATAAATGCCCTTAACATGCCAACCCAGCGTTTTCCTTCATCACCACGAAGGAAAACAGTCTGTGGTCGTCCGAGTTTGGTGATTTTTGTGTCACAGGTCTACGTGCTTTATACAGGGACTTCCACAGCCTTTTCAACAGCGCTGCGGACCGCGGCGGGGGGGGGGCAGTGTTTTGGAAATGACAGTCTTCATTACAAAGCTTTCTTTGTTATGAATTAGCATACATGTTTTTATTGAACATTTGAAGAACCAGCAAAAAAAACAAACTGTTGTAGAGGACATAAAGTCAGAGATAGAAACGACAAGGCGCAGGTGCATCTAGTACAGGTAGAGCTGCTGCAAAAACCCACAGAGCTCAGCAGCCAGCGCAACAAATTCTGGATCCTTTGCTTTTAGTTAGCAGTTAGCATTAGCAGCACATCCTGCGTCCGTTGTGAAAGGACCTTTATGCTGCGCACTGTGACTCACAGCAATGGTCCCGGGTCAGCCCTGACTTTGTGTTAAACTAATCCTAAAGTAATAATGGTATTTCTAACCACTGACATACCACAACTTTATCCTTTCAACAGCTGCTGAAAGTAAGGGGACCTAGCTGCTATCGGATATTTATATAGAGATCCTCCAGCTTCAAACTGTATTACCCTTCAAGGACCTGCAGTTCAAAAAGTGCCCCTCCGACAGCCAAACCCATCTGTTCTCTGATTGGATTGTTACATTTGTGATTGACATGACATTGACCAATCAGATGACAGGAAGAAAAATAGGGTCAAAATTGTACTTGTAACTTGCAGGGGGTTTTGGCTAAGTCCACACACAAATCTTTTTACACATACAAATCTTTTTTCACGCACGCACAAATTCTTTTTACACATACAAATCTTTTTACGCACACACAAATCTTTTTACACATACAAATCTTTTTTACGCACGCACAAATTCTTTTTACACATACAAATCCTGATTTACAAGTACAAAACTGATTTACAAGTACAAAATATTTATGACCACATTTTGAGCCCATAGAGGTGAAGCCCAGCACATGGCTAACAGCTACAACTGCTGAGACCAAAATGTAGCAAAGTGTTAACATGTTTATTTTTTCTGTTGGATATTTTAACATGGAGGTCTTTGGGACTCCCTCTGAGACAGCCTCGAGTGGATATTAGAGGAACTGCAGTTTTTGCAGCTTAATGACAGCAGGTCTACTTTTGCTTGATGCTGCCCGCCAGGTGGAGGTGACAAGGTGAGTGTGCAGCAGTAAATCTAATCCACTAACTCCTGCTCCTCCACCCTCACTTTCATTTATTCAGCACCTCTCCGCCTCCACTGTGTTCTCCTTACTTATGCCATACAGGCCTGATTTCATAACAAACACAAGGAACACAATCAATCACTTACAGGAGGCTCCCACACACACACACTCACACACACTTCACTGTACGTGCTCTTACATACAATCTCCAGGCGACATTTTAATCAGAGTCCTGGGCTTCGTCTAATCCACATCAAAGCTAAAATTCTGCTTAATCCTTTCACTGCCACCGAGTGTGTGCAACAAGGGGTGTGTGTGTGTGTGTGTGTGTGTCAGATGTACGATCCCCTAACCATCTGCAGGGGACTTTGATAACCTGATCACAGCAGCTGATAATAACAGTATCACTCTGGCAGAATACTTAGCCTCTGCCCCTGTTTATGCATGTGCTCACAGCAGGACAAAATAATAGAAACACCTCAGTAGTATGCAATATTTGTGGTCGAATAAATCTGCAGTAGCTCTACTAATAATAGCATCGGCACAATCCAGTGTACTTTTACTTTCACATCAAAATCTGGTGTGGACACACATTCTGAGGAACATGTCTGATGATCTTTTAAAGCTGTAACTCTGATGGTTTAAGATTCACTGAAACCTGGAGTTACCCTCACCGTCTTTGTGCTGCAGGTGCTGTAAGACCAACCGACCACCACCAATCCTCTTACTGCTCTCTGCGACACCCACAGCCATTACTAACGTAACACTTCCACTCCCACTGAATCCCACAACTCCAAGTTTGCTTTAAAGTCTTCTTCACCCTGAAAACGAACTGCCCTGCTGAATAATTAATTCAACTGTCATCCATCAGGAGCGTTTGACGGAGAACCCCCCACCCCCCACATGCCCACCCCCCTTGTGTGTTTTGCTGAGCTGCTAAATATAAAACGTGTTTGAACGATACGCGCTTTCATGTCGGCAGGAACGCGGAGACAAGCTGACCGCGAGGCATCGTGACGTCCTCCTTTTTCATCCTCGGATCAAACTCACAACACGTTTAGTTCTCGCTGCGCACTCCTTTGTGCTTTCAACATTTTTTAAAAAAGTCACAGAAGAAACTCAGAACGACCTACTTTTGCTCCACTCTCCCTGCTTTTTTCCCTCTTTCTTGAAATAGCTTAAAATACTGTCTGCATCTTGATCCGGATGACAGGAAGGAAGTTAACGCAGGTTATTTTTGTCTCTGGTGGAGATCTGTCAGATACCTCTTGGCCTCCGTGCTTACATAACTGCCGCCTTTTTCATGCTCCCGTTCAAATAAAGCAGGAAAAAAAAAAGGAAATAAAATGACAAAACCAATTCCAGGTCGTTTGAATGTATAAGCAGACCTGCTCTGCAGCTGCTAACCAACTGCTACAGCTGTCAGCGTGAGCGGTGGGGATGTGAAAGGCCAGCGCCACACCTCTGCTTCATTATTTATCTGGCCTTTTATCCCTTTGCTGGGTTATTTATGAGCTTCAAACAGGTGACCCAGTCAGCTAGTAAGAGGAGAGAGAAAAGAGGGAGGCTCAGAGAGATGCTGAGGGGGAGGTCAGGAGCGGGGGCGACCCGGGGAGGAAGTGGAGAAGGTTTAAAGTGAGAAGGGAAGAAAAGCAAAGAAGAAAATGTCAGGAGATGAAGAGCAGAGGGAGCAAATCAGGGAGCTGAAAAATGACAGAGTGGCGGCAGCAGAAGCTGCAGTTCCTCTAATCACCAGCTGTGGCCCCGTGTATGTAAATGGGACAAATGTGGTGTTGAAAAGCATATTTACAGCCTGGTGCACAGTACAGTTTTGGCCTGTGTGGACAGTCTCAGCTCTGAGTTAGCGGTGTAGGCCTGCATCCCGGCTGGTGGCTGCTTGACCTCATTCCTGACCTCGAGTCATTGGGCCGGACGTCTTCAGTGTGTGTTCTCTGGAACATTTTTATTAGATTTCTAACCAACACTGACACAAGTTGTAACCATGTGTGCCAGTTTGAAATCCTAATAATTTACTAATCTGTGTCTCTGTGCAGCATCCATACATTTACGCAGTGTCTAACCAAGCTTTAGCTGAGAACTTAGACCTGCACGTTTTCATCCATACAGAGTAACTTCTTTACATTAAAGTTTAACTTTGAATCTTCAAAACCAGTGGTGAGCGTCACCATGGCAACGTCTGGATTTCATGCCCTGTGTGGTGACATATTTACCTTTACACAGCATCCAGTGAAAAGCCCGAGTTTAACAAAATGATAGAAGAATTTTAAAAAAAATCTATTTCTGAACTTGAGTAAAATAATGTGATAAAGGAGTGAAATTACTGGCAGGACTTACAGGACATGATGAGATGAACAGAATCAAACCTCTGATGTTTGAACATTTGCAGCTGGTTTCAGTCAGTAAATGTGTAGATATGGTTTATTAAACAGCATTGCACAGGTCCAGAGATTATATCCAGTCATCAGTACATTAATGCTGTTATTACTGTTTGTTTCCTACATGTGTGCACAGCTAAACATGTGTGGTAGTTATTAGCTGGACACACTGGAAATATACATGACACATAAATATAAGAATGTAACTTGCTGTAAAATAATGATAATCCACAAAGTCATTTGAAGTTATAATGTGTTATTACTGATAAATCTATTTTCATTTCTATGTTTTTGTTGAATGAAAAAAAGCCTCAGGCAGAGAAAAACTCAACACCACAAACATCCAGTAGAAGAAGTGACGGAAAAATACATGATTTTTTTTCCAACATAACATTTATGAAACATTAAAATTTTACCTCCAATTCTGTTGTATATTAAAATATAAGTGTTTCACTGTCATTTTTAGAAGATTTGTTGACCGATTATTAAATTACTACAAACAGAAACAGTTCTGAAGCAGTTTACGATGATATTATAAAACCGATGTGACGTTTACAGAATCCTGAATTAAAATTTATGGAAGAAACTTTCTTCACAGCAAAGATGGTGACAAATGGTAGCCCACATACAGGAGTGTGCAAAAGTGTTGAGCCAGCACTCATTTCTTTTTATTTTCCCCAAAGAACCAGACTTTTAAAGTTTTAACGTGATCATTGAAAGTCTCTCTCTGCACATTCACTGCTTCTCACTCATCTTTGGTCCAGTACTTGTACCTGACACCTGTTAAGTCACTTAACACTGAATCATTCAACGAAAACAATCCAGTGAAAGAAACTAAGAGTTGAATCGTGTTCTTCAGCTTTTCCAGCTACTGTCAAGTAGCCCGGGCTGAAGCACCAGCTCTGATGGAGTGATGACATCGACCCAAACACACAGCCATCGCAGTGAAAGCATACGTGGATAGAAACACAGTGGAACGCTATCGGTCATGGATCGGCCCAGCCCTCAACACTCCAGTGCAACATCATCGTGATGGAAAACAGAACAAAAGGCAGAAACATCCAAAGGAGAGCTCTGAATGTCCTTAGAGAAGCCTGGAGAAGAGCGCAGGTAAACAAAACACAAGAAAAGTGAACAAACGCTGTGCTGAAGAATAAAGCAGGTCACACCAAATATTGGCTTTCAAACCCTGTTTTTGCCTCGTTTGCCTAATGAGACAAAAACATCAGCCTAACAAATTAGATCAGAAATAAGAGGCAGGTGACCCCTCAGTGCTGCAGTGCACTCTTTATGAGCAATCTTACATTTACAGAGGACGGGTGTTGGTGACCTCGTGCTCTAACTGTTTCCTGTTGCAGCTGTGACTACTTCTTCTGTGGTCGTAGTTATGTGACTGTTGCCAAAGACATGCATGGAATTTAAAAAAGAACAGTAAATCATAAATGCTGCTCCAACTACCACGAGCCCAGCGACTTACTTATCTATCAGGTTGGTTCAGGTTTCACCTCAGACCGGTCCAGTTATATGGATCATTTCATTCAGCAGCTAAACAACCTTTGGGGTCATTTTCAGGCGATCAGAAAATTAATTGGATGAATTGGACCGGCTCAGCCTCCGGCTCTTACACCTTATTTTCTGATCTCAAACTGCTTCCTGTGTCTGGTGGCTCGTTCCCCCTCAGCACAGGTCTCTCTCCGTCTCTGAGTGAAGCTCATTAGAGTCAGATGTTCACGTTAAACAAATCCAAAGCATTTTTTTTCTCTTTTACATGAATCACGGAGATCTATATCTTTCTGATTTCTTGCAGTGATTGCTTTATCGCGCATAATCCAGGTTATCGCTTCAACTCCACGTCCCATTTATATCTTTATGTGCATATTGGTCCATCTCACAGTGTAGATCCTGTTCTTATGGCTAAGAGAAAATCACCCTCTCCTGAAAACAGTCATGCTGTATAAATAAGGTAAACTTATACGAGTAATAGAAGTGATGGTCCAGAACTTGTGTGTCATTATTCTGTGGTTTGCTTTAGGTCAGTGGTTGGATTAGCTTTGGGGAAAGATGACTGTGCAGGTCCAAATATTAAAGTTCAGGATTTCATAAAAAGCTCCAGAAGAAAAAGGAGGAAAGCAGACGTTAAGGAAGTAAGGATGGAAGGGAAGGTGTCGAGGATGCACAGAGATGATGAAAACTATGTTTTTGGAAAAAAATGAAAGTAGACAATGAAACAAGAAAAACAGGCAAGTGTCTTGAAATAGACAAACCACACAGTTTAACGAGTGACCCGATTTCATATCATTTCCTCGTTTTGTAATTTCCTTTCTCAATTATGAGACGATGAACTCGAAGTCAGCTACACCAGAACATAAAAGCACGTTTTTTCTTTCTCCTGCTCTAATGGATGGGAAATGTGTCTCGCTGGTTATTCATCCCTCAGTGTAATCAGTGAGCTCCGGCAGCTGATGTATACACAGTGATGCTTGAGCACGTTAACCCTGAAACTGATTACATTTGGAAGGGTTTTCCCCTGAGACAGAAAGATAAGAGGAAGAAGGGAAGAGGAGAACGTGTTTCTTCAAGTTGATTTTATATCCCTGAAATAGTTGCTGCTAGTAATAAGACAGCGGTGTGAAGGAGTGAGGAAAAAACTGTGTAGTGTTAAAAAAAGAAGAACAAAACTGCAGCTGAGCTCTGTTTAAATATTTGAGCTTAACTTTACGTCTGCCTGTCAGGTTTTCTATCTTCTATTTAAAGCACGTGTAAAACTGGCAGTAGATGTCATTTGTTTCTATTCAGCTCCACTGAATAAAATCAGCTCGATATGTTCAGTGTGCACTGCTACAGCACCAACAGTCCAACCAAACAACATCTGATCAATCAATTTAGCATTGTTTATTTTGGTAAATGGACTGATTCTTATATAGCGCTTCTCTACTCTCCCGGAGTACTCAAAGCGCTCTATACAACATGCCTCATTCACCCATTCACACCCACTCATACAAGCACTTCTAAACTCAAGTGCAACGTAAACTACATTCATACACATTCATACTCCGATGAACGCATCGGCGCATTTTCACTTCACAACATCAGTTCAAAAGCTCTAAAATATCAGAAAACTCCAAAATTAGATCAATGACTTGGCAAAAGTGGGGAGGAAGAACTCCCTTATAGCAGGATGAGACTTCCAGCAGCACCAGGCTCAGGCTGAGGCGAGCAGGACCAGTGCTGCTGCTGCTGCTGCTGCTGCTGCTGCTGCAGCTCGTTTATTTGTTCTGAGTCGCTGCCAATTAAATTATTTGCAGCGGACCTCCTTGTACATCAAAGTTTGAGTGAGCATGCGCAACTCAAAGCTTCGGCCATACAATCTAAATCTGTGCTATCAGATATTTGGACACTATTTAACCTAAAGAGTGACATAAACCACTAATGGGACATTAATAGTACCGTACTTAAAGCATTTACAATCAAATGTCTTCAATATTCAAAAACTGAACCTCATGTTTTCCTTGTCTTGAATACTCGTGCACATATTTTAGGTCGACTCTTTCTGTTGCAAACCAAAGAATACCTGAAACAGTTTGGATGAAAGGCGGAGCTTCAGTGTATCCAGCCATCTACATCCCGATCCACAGCTACAGTCATGAGATTAAGATAAGATAAGATAAGATAAAACTTCATTAATCCCTCGGGTGGGTTCCTCTGGGAAATTCGGTTTCCAATAGCACAGCACCGACAGAAGTTACAGAACGTGAGCAGAATATTATATATACACACATATATAAATACAGAGACATATATAAATGAAATATACAAAAGGGATAAATAGAATAAATAGGAATAAGAATACAAGGGAATTGCACATTTCAAGTATTGAAGTCTATTGCACTGTTGATTATTAACAAAAAGTATTGCACAGTGAAGTGAAGAGGCACTACAGCTTAGTTGTCCCCCCTCCTTTGTCCTCCTGTTTCCCCTCCCTCTCCCCTCCAGAGAGGAGTTAAACAGTCTGATGGCGTGTGGGACAAAGGAGTTTATAAGATTAGAGAAGTGATGAAAGCCTAAGGCCACAAATATCGGTATTAATTTAATCCTCAGGGTGAGGAGCTCTGGGCAGGTCTCCTCTGTGTTGGAAGGGGAGATCAGGACTCCTGGGTGGATCCCTTTGGAGGTTTTTGAGGAGACCCTGAGGGAGGGCCCGAAGCTGCTGGAGAGATTATATTATATTATATGATGACATTTGGAATAGCCTACTTATCCTGCTTGCAAAGTAAGCAGTGGATCTCTGAAAGGTCTGCCAGTGGACACAGAGTCATCAATAAGAGACTGAGCAGCCATGTTTTGGCCATTCTGTCCTTTCCAATTCGCCTCTCGTGTGAAGCATTCGCTCCGTCCTTGAGCTTTTTTCGTTTTTCCTTAATTCTTTTTTCCTGAAGTTTATGTTTCTGCTCATCCTGCGAGTAGTAGGATTTAAATATGTAACAGTTGCTCAATAATACATGTTGCTGCAACTGCAAACAACTTAAGATCACTCTTTGCAAGCTCTGCTCGCTGGTCGTTTTCCCCTGTGTTGGCTTACCGCTGACTCTTTCCCCTAATGTGCCCAAAAGCAGCTTTAAAGAGCTGTCATCCAAGACTGTAAACACACACACACACACACACACACACACACACACACACAGTATGTGTTTCAGGAGCTGCTAGAAACATGATAATGGCGGCCATTGTTGGCAATGTTTGTGTTGAACATAATCTAATATTTGGAGACGCACACATATACGGCCCTCAGTGATGTTATTTGGTCGTATGCAAACAGTGAGGACGCAGATGGGAAGCGTAATAATGACAGGCACTGTCAGAGTGAGTGTGTGTGTGTGTGTGTGTGTGTGTGTGTGTGTGTGTGTGTGTGTGTGTGTGTGTGTCACAGCTACCCTTCTGATAGAGGAGTAACTGCTTTTGTCCGCCTCCTGCAGTAAACACGTTTAAGGAAACGTTATCCATCTTACTGCGAATGCTTATTGGCTGTTTGTGGTTTTCATTCCTCTGGTAGTTAAATGCTGATGTAGTCATAAAATGTGGGACACCAGTTTGCAGGGATAATGCCCTCACTGGTCTGATGGAGGGCTCTCAGCAGATACCAGACACAGTGATACAGTGAAGCAATGTTTTACAGTATAACAACACAACAAAGGCCCTGTTCACCCAAATCTACTGTCCAAAGTTGCTCTGAGCTTTCTCTGTGGAGATATTGGTTTCAACACAAGCAACAAGAACCTCAACAGCAGCATCTGAGTTCAGTAACAGTTCCCTGTTTCTTTGTGTAAGTGGAAGAACGACGTCCAGGAGACTTTCTGTCTTTGGCCACCATGTGTGGATCAACCATGTGAGACTGTTGGAATTATGAGTCTTTCAGGGGCGTATTTCTGCTCACGTTTAGCTAATTTGAACTTAGAACATGTCTCAGCACTGCTGAATTCTCTGAAAGTGACATCTCTGATTTTTTTGAATAGTTTGTTCTTGTAGTTCTTGAGTTTGCATGAACCTTTGAAGCTCTGCAGTAGTTCAGAATGGTTCTTAGTCATCTTTCCTCTTTACTGTGAACAAACTCTACTGCGAAGGGTTGCCTGTTTTACTCTCACTGGGACCATAATAAGGACATTTTCTATCACTGCACGTTGAACACGATATAAAACCAGCATTTGAGAACAAACTGGTCAGGAAAGAGTTCATAGAGCTCATTGGTTCAGTGTGTGGAAGGACTGTTCCTGTGCAGTCAGAGCACAGGTCGGTTCCTTGGAGGCGTGAGGCTCAGTGTGTAACAACAGTGTCCCTCAATGCTACATCGGAGCTGCTGTCATCAGTTATGAAGGAAGCAGCAAAAAAAAACTTGAAAACTCTGAATTGTAAATTCAGAGTGGTGCTTTAAACGTTTGATGTTTCTTTGACGTTTAGAATGAAATCCTCCTGACAAGTAAACTGACTGTTTTTGTTTAGGATTCTGAAAAGGACTTCTTCACTTTAATAAATTTCATATTATGCAAAATTGATTGATGTTGAAAGTCCTCAACGACTCTTTAAATGCAGTCAGAATATTTTTTGCCAGAGAAAGAAATTTATACGCCAACGAGCAGCAGCTGGAACAAATGACACGTGATTTAAATTCTTTAGCGGACTGTGTGAGTTCAGCCTGACCGTCAGCACAAACTGAATCAGTTTGGTTCAATCTGACTCCAAACAACAATCTGCCCAAAAACTCTAACGCACGTCTCTGCTTTTATGTTGTGTAACAGATGTAATTTTTAACATGTGCAGTAAGACGATGGTTTCATGAAACATGTGCAAATGTATTTATTTATAGTTCAGCGAGTGAAAGCACATCAAAAAGCCATTCCAGGAGGAGAGTAAATGACTTGCACACATAATGGAAGTGTTCTCTCTCTGACTGGAATTGTTATGTTAAACACTGCTCATTCCAGTCAACGCTCGGTCTCTCCCGCTGGGTCGTGCGCGGTGTCGCCACGGCGATGTCCCAGTTTCCCCACAGCCTCGTCTCATTTTATCTCATCCCAGCATCTCTGACAGGAAGAGAGCTTTTTCATTCTCTCTGTGATCTTTTTGGTTTCAGTGCAGCCACCTGCTGCATCAGAGCCACACCAGACGCCACCCGCTGAATTATTAAACGCCATGCCTTTAAACACTACCACTTCACCCGTTTCTTTCTCCGTGTCTCCATCCTTCCTGCCTCCCACGGGCTGCTCGCTGAATTATTAAACAGCAGGACTTTAGCTGATGTCATTTTACTACGCCGTTTCTAGTTCTGTTGCTTCATTTCCATCCCTGTTAATGTTTTGGTTTCATTTGCCATCTTCATCTGGACCTCTGCTCTTCCTCAAGAATAAGAACTTTGATCTAATCAGATTTGTGTTGTAAGCTTTCACTAACATATATATCGCTTCAGCTAAAGCTTTACAAGCTTTCAAATCTCGTGAGAGAATGCAAAAGTAGAGACGCTGTGATTTCATCTTCAAAATGACAGCAAGTGAAGCTAAACTAGCATAACACTTTCTTGCAATAGATTTCGAAGCTCTTTCCCAAGATTCAGATGAACGACATGGATTTTAGTGATTCAGAGAGCAAACACTGGCTGGAATCAAACCTTATGACCCCTTAGACCAACTGCCAGAGAGAAACCAGGCTGCTCGTGAAGTAAAACACGCTATAAAAGGAGAATGGGGAGTTGGGGAATGCACGATTATGCGGAACTTTCAGCCTGTTCAAATAAAAGTTTAATTTTTTGCTTTTTAGAGAAAATATTACATCTGTATGTAAGTAACTCCATTAAAGTTTCACTGATATTCGCCAAATGGGGAGAATCACAGTTTATCTCTCAGCCACGCTAAAACTTCTGGGTAAAACACCGCCCCCTGGTGGTAAATGTCAAGTTAAATTTTGCAGACTAATTAGAAAAGCTGCAGTACTCGTACTTACTTAATTGGGCTGCACTGCCCTTATGATAATCTCCTGTAAAATATAAAGATGACCTCACTGTGTGTCTAACCTTGTGTCCACTGTTTAATGTGCATATTCAGTAAAACTGAGGCAAAGCCAGGCGTTTATGAGAACTGTACAATTTTCACCTCTGACAGAATATTTTTCTCAAAAAACAATAAAAAACTAAACTTTACTGCATGTCACCAACTATGTTGCTAAGTAACAGAGCTCTGTAAGGCAGGCAGTATTCAGATTAAACTGAACATCAAAGTCTCTCCACACAGAACATGTTTTTATACCTCATTTGGTACGATTTTTATTCAGCGCCAAAGTGAGTTTTTTAACACTGCGGTCACAGTGTGACTGGAGGTTTCAGGGTATCGAAATGGGAAATGCTCATATACATTTTCCCCTGTTCTTTTGATGTCATGGAGAGGGGGGTATCCTATATAACATCATAGGACTCAAAGCCTCTTGGCTTTGAGTGCAAAGGTCAATCAGAATTAAGTTTAAGCCAAGTTTAATTTTAGCTTAAAGGAAATGAAGTAGAAGCTGTTCTGGACTCTAGTGGAGGCCAAAAAATTGTAACTGAATCATTTAATGCAGCTGGAAACGCACAGCAAATGTCGACTTTATGAATTTAGGAATAAGAAGTAATGACAGCAAATTTCAAACACTCGACAGCAAACCTTTGTTCTGGTGTGAAACGTAGATCTGAGTCATCAGAAAGCTTTGACCCTGTCCACTCTTCCTCCTCCTCCTTTCATCCTCCTCTGTGCCGGCGTGCTTGCAGTGTCTTGCGTAATGAAAGCAGCGGCAGCGTCTCGGTTTGAGCCTCCGTACCACACCGCACGACCTCACACCAAAGGCAGAGTCGAAACAATGGAGGAGGATTTACGGTCGAGTGTGTCGTCCCTTTGAGGACGAGCAGCACACATCTAATGGGGGGCCGCTGCGTCCTCCCGCCTTCATCTTTTTGTGTTGCTCGTTTGATCGCTGCAGAGAGTCCTGCCCGCCGGGCTTTTACGGGCAAACGCGTCACATTTGCTGCTGACAGGAGATTGTTATTTTCTCCCCGTCTGTCTCACGGTCACATCCCGGAGAAGAATCTTTGCTCCGAGTTTTTTTCCCCCGATTCTTTGGTCTTTTTAATTATTTCTTTTCAGCTGTTCTTCTTTCACTTCCTAACCTTCGCCACGGCAACACCGTGTGTTCTTATCCTTGGATTAAACGTAAAAGACGAAGGCTCTGTAAGTAGGACTAATGACACGATGACGAATTACAGAATTGCATCACTCTTAAAATAAACACAGACCTGATTATGTGTGTATCAGATGATAAACATGCACTAATATAGAAATTTGTAGCTACCGAACACAAACAGAGCGATGCCTTATTAAAGTTAATAAGTCGTTTATTATACACTCATTAACAGTTAGTGCTTTTCACAGCTCTCTCGTCTTAATTGATTTCTTCCACTGGACCACAGGATGAGAGCATGGGTAGGACCAGTGATGGAATATACTTTTACTCAAGTACTTTACTCAAGTATTGCTTTAATGTACTTGCACATGAAGTATTTCTGTTGTTTTGGACCACAGAAAGATTAACAAGCTTTTGAAAACTGAATTTATGTCTGCAGTCTTTCTAATGGCCAGCCGCCCATCTGCAGTCATGTTGCTTTAAAGCCTCTGAGAAGATTACCCAATTGCAGTCTTGATCTACAACCTCAGTAAACACTTTCCTGATGATCTCATGGACTCGGTCCGATAGCTTCAAGTCTGATCGAATACACCATGAGGTTCATTTGGGAAATTACGGTCCCATTACAATCCATAAGGATGATAACACAGGGTATGCTTTATGCTACAGTCAAACGAGGAAAGCGGTGGAGGGAGACCAATACGAACAAAATGATTGTGAGCATGTGCAAAAAACTCGCAGTCTTGTAGCTTTGACGAGGGGGACCGGGTCTAGTTGCAGTCAGTAGACGCCTTCAAGGCAACTTTGGTGCGTAAAGATATCAATAAGAAGGATTCAGTCAGCTATCAGTTTGCAGTTAAACAAGGCCAAGTTGGCAATTACATGCAATCAGTTTGTGATGACACAAACATCAACTACATGCACAGAAATTACCATTCCCTAGATTTTAAAGAGAATTTAAGAAATACCTCCACAATAGTGACGTAGCTACTGCAGGACAGACATTCACTGCAAGGTAACACAGTCATTCGGCACCCTTGATCTAATATAGACATAAAACCAGAATACGACCAGGCTGAACCGACTCAGGTTGACTGGAGCGTGTCGGTAATCTGTCAGCGTGGCTTTGTTTCCACATTTTCACCAACCTGTCTGAGAGCGATGCAGTCAGTTCAGTTCTACCTGTCCAATCAGCTCCAACTACAGTGGTTGGACAAACATTAAGGTGTTGCACGATCAGCTGATCAGTGCAACTATTTACAATTGGCTCCAGAATCTAGAAACAAAAAATTAATGTTGTTTTCCATCTAATCCATAATATTCTGGTTGTGCTGTGCTCAGTACAACTTATTATTAGGCTTTAGTGTCTAATTATTCTGCAGATTTTCAAATATAATGCAGTACTATTACAGACAAAGCTGCCCAGCAGCACACAATATCAGTGTTGCTAACATGAACCATCCTGTACTTTGTCTAGTTTTTAACACATTTTCACTTCTAACTGTTCATTTCCATCTTTGTGAGAGATCAGCTCATCTCAGGGTTTATACAGTATTTCTGTAAACGTCTTCCTGTCACAGATTTGTGCTCGTCATCTGTTCTCCTGTCCTATTTACATTCAGCTCTTTGTTCTGTTTCTGTTAACATGGCACAATCTCTGTTTCCACCATCTCCTCATCTTTCCCATTACTCACCTTAAAAAGACTCATCCTATTCCAAGGAATATTGAGAGCACACACACACACACACACACACACACACACACACACACACACACACACGGTGATTTCCTGTTTTGCGTCTCTGTCATTTTAGCAGCAGGTGTGGACAGGAGGAGGGCAGGGACGTGATGTGGAGACTGAACGGTTGTTTTCCAGCTAATAGAGGAGCTGCAGTCTGAAAAGGTGAAGGGGTGTCAAGGATGAAGTGGTGCAGTAATCTCAAGCGTACCTGCAAAATTTCAACACAGTGAGAAGGAAGAAAAAGTAGCATCCCCCCGCCACGCTTCACCGCTCTGACTTAACGTCTTATCCAAAGGCTTTTTCAGAGTAATCAGAGTATGTTTGATTTCTATCAGCATAAAAACATAAAAACAATCATTTCTCCGCCATTCGCTGAACTTTTACCATCGTGTCAGGTGACTTATTATAACAGCAACACCAAGTGAGCATGAGGGGAATCTGTTTTATGACCGTGAGCAAACCAGTTATGAGGATGATATTTAACAGACAAAATGCACCAAGAAAAACATCCACCGAGAAGAGAACAAAGACGACTTTGCTGGACCTCTAAAGGATGGTGAGGAAATCTCTTCATCAGCAAACTCCTCAGATAATCAGACTCAAACCCAGAACCCTTCTTTCTTCGAGACACTGTTAGCAACTATCCAATGCTGTGTATACATCAGACATGTTAGACCTGTAATACAGAGAAAAGGGCACACTGGGTAAAAATGAATTGTTAAATGACTGAAATTAGATGTAATTCAAATCTTTCTGATAGCCTCAAACATTGAATTTTCACTTTTAAAGCAACTTGTTTTGTTCTCTTAACCAGATTTTTAGCCCAGAGTATCCAAGTGGATCCAACACCGGCTAACATGATGTTAGCTTAAAACCAGCTACTGTTGCTTAGCTGGTTCAGGAGGGTCACAGGTCTAATCTCCTCACAATAAGTAACAGCAACAACATCGAGTCGATGCATCTGTTGGTGGGTCAGAGCCCGGACTCGAGTTCAGGAGAGGAAGCAGTGGTGGAGGAGGGGAAAGATGATAAAAAATGAAATGAACCAATCATAAATGGTCATATATACTTATAACCAGTTTTTCAGATATATTTAGGAGTTCTAAACCTCTAGACTAAAATACACGTCTGTTAAATTAGTAAAAATAAAGAAAATAAGGACGGATGGAATCGTTTTCTCCTTAATATTTTTATTTTCATCCTGAACTGCATGATCGTATGAAAACAGCACTCAAACTATTCTTTTCCAGCATGTCAGCGTTCCTGTTCAGATCTCATTTTCTTTAAGGGTTCCTGAGGAGATTTATTGTCGCGTTGGCGCATCTGTTTCAGAAAAGGCTGGATGCAACTCGAATGATTTCTGTGAAAACATTATTATTGGCTGAAATTCAGCAGCAGAGGTTCTTCAGACATAAATGTATTTTTATCTGATTTACTGATTAACAACAAGGGTACTTATAACAGAGGCAGCGGGAAAAAGCTGCCTGAGCTGCACCGGGCTTTGAAACAACATGGCACACATCAGTTTTGGCGCTGGAACAGAAATATTAGCGCTGCTTTCTATTTCTAAAATCAGCTATCACTGTCATCCAGTCTGATTTAACAGAAGCCTGCAGAGCTGTGAGAGGACTTCAAACGCTTCCACCGTCCGAGGCTTACGATTCAAACAAACCACAAAGGAATCCCTATTATTCCACAATGCCATTATCATTCAGGGCCTGCAATGTGAAATGAATAAAAAGGAACTACGACGAATTTGGAGTCAAAGGAAGAAACGCCACACAGAGGCCGGATTGAGCCGTGGGTCATCGCTGGTGGAGATTGAACCTCGGTATCCGAGCGGTTTGGTCACAGCAGCGGATACACCGACCTACAAAGAAACGCTCTAATGGGAATAAGAGACTTTGAACTCTGCTAAACCTCCAGCAGTATATCATACATCAGCACTGTCAGCCAATAATGAGGAAAAACGTGATATTCCTGGATCAATAGGCAGAGCTGTGGAATGCTAAAAAAAGCCAGTGAATTATAATCACAGTGGAAAAAAGAAAGAAAATATTACAAGCTGCCAGACAAACAGTGTTGATCCATTAGAAACAAACAGCAGCTTTGTGTCTACAAACAGCTGAAATCTGACATGTGAGTGCATCATACACAAATTGTTTCGAGCTGCATCGGCGCAGGGAGAGTAAATCGGATTCTGAACCCTCCGTGGCACATCGCTGCCGTTTTCAGTGCAGCCTAAAGAGGACTCATGCCTTTCCCAGGGGTCTCCTGCTGTTTCTACTGCGTCCAAACACACTGTAGTCAGACTTTCTCTGGCACAACAAATGACGTGACCCATCCTTAGATTACTGTTCTCATCCTAAACTCACAGATGAGCCTGATTAAAGCGCTTTCTGGCTTCAGGCTTCGTCACAGCTGATCATCTGCCTCCATCTCACCATGTGTCACCAACCCTCTGCATGCCCTGCTTCACTACATTCATGAAACTCTGAGGCCTTCCTCTTTTCCTCCACCCTGGCAGCTCCATCTTCAACATCCAACCATCTTTCCTCTGCACGTCCAACCACGTCAGCCTTGCTTCTCTAACTTGACCCGACCCTCTGATGGACTCCAGAAGATGAGCACGGACCAAGAAAAGTGCTAAACTGAACTAATCCTCCTGCTTCATCATATCCATACAGCATGGCTGCACTCAGTGCAAATACAAAAGGATTTAAACAGCTATTTTCAACCAACCCATAAATAATCACCAATAATCCTGCATATGTCAGGACCCAAATGAATAACATCCCACAGTTTCAGTAAGTGTGCTATAACCCAAGTACTCCGATATTTCTTCTCTGAGTTTTTTATTTTAGAATCGAGATTTCGTACCCAGATGAAATAAACCGTCTAACTCACAGAAGTAATCATCAAACTTCAGTTCACTGCATATTTGGTAAGTTAGACCCTTCGTCCAAAGCTTCAGCCACTTTTCATGGCCCATTTACGAAGCCGTCTTACTGTTCAGTCACCCAATGAACGCAGTGAGACTTCAGTGTGTGACAGAGTCCATTTGTTGCTTCTAACTTTCCGTCTCATTGATCATTTTAAATGGAAATGGAACCAAAAAACTGGCTTTGACTCGTGCATTAGATGAACATCAGACACCAGTAATTGTCACCGTCTCCCAACCCACCTCCACCCCTCCATCCCCGGCAGGTGGAGCTTCAATGATTCATGGTCAACTGCCAAAAAGTGGTGTTTATGACTGTCCTACTGGGATTAACAAACAGCAGGTTAGTGTGCAGCTGCCACCTTCAGCAGGTAAGGAAAGTTTTATACTGCTGGTGTCACCGTTACTGAAGATCCTCAACCAGAGAAAGACACGATAGTGGTGCAGAAGAAGAAGAAGATCGAAGACTGTCTACAAGTGGACTTTGTTTTGACTGGGTTCAAATATCTTCACATAATCACTGCTTTTCTTAGTGTTTTCCTTTCAGACCTACAGAAGATAAAAAAAAACAAACAGCTCAGACAGTGTGAGGGGGGATGGATGGACAGAGGGATGGATGGATGGACGGACGGACGGACGGACGGACGGACGGACAGATGGATGGACGGATGGATGGACAGACGGACAGATGGATGGACGGACGGACGGACGGATGGACAGATGGATGGACGGATGGATGGACGGACGGACAGATGGATGGACGGACGGACGGACGGATGGACAGATGGATGGAGCGATGGATGGACGGACGACAGATGGACGGACCAGACGAGCGGGCGAGCGGACGAACAGATGGATGGACAGATGGATGGACGGACGGACGCGAGCGAATGAACGGAAATAGATGGATGGACCTGGATGGATGGAGCGGATCAGACAGATGGGCGGAGCGGACGGACGATCGATCGAACAGATGGATGGACAGATGGATGGACGGGCGGACGGGCGATGAACAGATGGATGGACAGATGGATGGAGCGGACGGACGGATGGATGGGCGAGCGGACGGACAGATGGACGGACGACGGACGGATGGATGAGCAGATGGATGGACGGACGGACGGAATGGATGAGACGGACGGACGGACGGATGGACAGATGGATGGACGGATGGATGGACGGACGGACAGATGGATGGACGGACGGACGGACGGATGGACAGATGGATGGATGTCCTCTGTCCACACATTAACATAAAGCACAGCTGCACATTCAGAAGTAGTTTCTCAGACATTTTAACTTAACTGCTACTTTGTCCATGTTCAGTAACTTGAGGCGTGTCTGAGGGTCACCAGAGTCGGGCTCTTCGGTTCTCGTCAGCACGGTGACGTTTCCTTCCTCATGTCCATCGATCCTTGACATTTCCTCCTGTTTCTGTCAAACTGTCGTACTCTGCTTAACTTATTTATTTCTCCAGGTCTTCTTCTCTTATATAACCCAAACCTCTTCCTCTAATATCTTCACAGTGCGTTTCTCTTTTTCCTGATCATTTACTCTCACTCCATATAATTATTTCTGGATCCTTCCTTTTGTTAATCACCTGTATCTGTCATCTTTCATCTCCTTTACACTGTATTTCTTCTCCATCCTGCTTCCGGCTTTTTCCTTTAACACCAGTAGTTCCTTGTCCACTGCTATCGTTCCCCCTCTTCATCATCTTTGCTCCCAGTCTCCCCTCTTCCTCGTCTTATCTCCTCTGTGAGGCTCGGTTGTCTTCAAAGTCGAAAATGAAGCCATCCGGCGGCAGCTTATCGTCTTGCTCTGGGACCAAGGACACGGTTCATATTTTCTGGGTTTGGACTTTTGTCTTGAGTAAATGTTTGAGAACGGCCTCGGTCCCTCTGCTGAAACTCAAACCTCAGCTGAGGGCCTCACCGGCACCGCAGAGAGCTGCAGGTCAAAGAGCCGCCGGAGCTCCAAACTTCTAATTACACCTATCTGATAGGAAGTGAAACTAGATGGAAATGCTCCAATAGCACTGAGTTTGAAGAACTTTTCTGCTGCAGGTTATGAACACGGGAAGTTAATATTTAAGGGCATTCATTTTCCCCACTGCATTACACTTTCACCTTATTTTCCACCCCCTGCTTTGGGTATTTTATCTAAGAAGTGGAGTAAAAGCAGCACTTTGTGTGATCTCGGCTTTAACTCTGGACGTTAATATTTACAGCAGAGCAGCCTCCAATTTGTCTGCACAGAAATAAAAAGCTTTTATTTGTTATATTTCAGCTGCTCTGCTGAAAACAAATCTCTGCTGCAGAGATAAATGCAAACATTTGAATACAACAAACTTTTTTTTAATTTTAAAGTTTTTTTTAAGAAGTGATGCATTAAAACCACTTGTTTTTTAAAAACTAAGCTTTCTTCATCAGTCGGCTTGTTTTGTGCATCATTTCTAAAAATGTTTGTTAGAAATGAAAAAATAAAAATGTTACAAATAAAAATGTTTGTTTTAATAACTCAGTTTGGCACGCCTCTGTACGAGTCGACTTTGTGTTTATGATCAAAACTTTCATCTAAATAATAAAACAATTCAATTTTCAGTTTTATTTATACAGCGTCAAATCACAACAACAGCCGTCTCAAGGTGTTTTATACTGTAAGGTCGACCCTACAATAATACATACAGAGAAAAACCCAACAATCATATGACCCCCTATGAGCAAGCACTTTGGCGACAGTGGGAAGGAAAAACTCCATTTTAACAGGAAGATGATAACTATGATAAATCTTTTTGCTCATCTTCATCCGTTCCACTTTAAACTTGGCTGCTGTGTAGCTGGAGATGCAGGCAGTGCTGACTGTGAGCCCTCAAACAGGCCTCTGCACAGGTCAAATAATAATCATCCATCCATGTTCTTGCAGTCATCTAAAGTGAAGATGATGCAGTCGGAGGCAAAGCTGGGTGTTGAGAGGAAATCTGTAAATTGCAGTAATAAAAAGTGACCTGGTTCCTGTGAAGTGGCTGATGGACTAGTACTGAGGCAGGATGTAGCTTCAGGGTTAACTAGTTTGGTACTATCACACCAAATTCCCTGTGGCTGAAACGCAGGCACAGCTTTTGTGGACCGAGACGTTTACTTCAGCTTTCAGCACAATGTGGATTGAAAACTGACAGCCTGCTTAACCAAATCCACTTATGGAGCTGTTAAAGCTAATAGAAACTCACCAAGTCTGCTTAAAAGGAAATTATCTGAATATTTTCTGTGAAATACTGTTTGATAAATCATTCAAAATGAAATTATATGAAGATCTGAAAGGGATTTGGCCGCTTTCCACATGAATCGTTAATGGGATGGATTATATATTATCAAATCAAATTTCAATTCTGGCTGTAATGAGAACATTTTCTGGTGTTTCATCTTCTGACTTTAAAAACTCAAGCATCTCGACAAATGAAGTTTCGAAACGCGTCGTGAAACAAAAAAGTCAAAAGAGACTGAAGAAGGAGAACGAGGGAGTTTAAAGATTTATCAACTTCACTCACTCCAAACAATGTTTCCTCTCAAACTGATGAGTCGGACACACACACACACACACACACACACACACACACACACACACACAGCTACTGCTGCCAATGAGGACGTGAGTGTGTTTAAATTCTTCTGCCGTCCGCTCTCAGTCGTTCTCTCAAACAGGAAGCAAACAGAAAATGTGAAAGACGACGAAGAAACGAGGAAAATACAAGAATGGAGGAAGAACTGTGTGTGTGTCAGATATGAAGAGAAAAAACAGAAACAAAGGGCTAAAGGCTCGTCATGGGAGGACCCCGGCTGGCTGCTGATAACACACACACACACACACACACACACACACACACACCAGAGTCGGTTAGTTTCACTGACATTTTTGTGGTTGATTATTTACTGGCTGCTTGCCGATTATCCAAATTCACTTAAACCTAAATTGACCTTATCGTGTGTGTGTGTGTGTGTGTGTGTGTGTGTGTGTGTGTGTGTGTGTGTGTGTGTGTGTGTGAGAGAGAGGCTGGTAGAGAGAGGGTAATGAAAAAATGAGGCCAAATGTAAATGGGCTTTGTGTGTTTAAATCAAGGTGAGTGTGTTTTCGCTTATCTTCGCTCTCTCGTGTGTCTCAGTGTTTGTGTTCCCCGTGTGTGTGTGTGTGTGTGTGTGTGTGTGTGTGTGTGTGTGTGTGTGTGTGTGTGTGTGTGTGTGTGCTTTGCATAGACTGAGAGACATTTTTGCTTTTCCAATCTCAGCCCGCCGACAAGAACAAAAAGGAATTGCCCTGTCAACACAAATTATTCTGTCAACACACACACACACACACACACACACACACACACACACACACACACACACACACACACACACACACACACACACACACACACACACACACACACACACACACACACACACACAGGGACACACAAAACCCACCATCAATAGGCACCCATCCCCTTGAGGTAATTGGATTTAAAATTAGAAAAAGCCAACAAATTGATTATCAAGGCCATTAGCCGGGCTGCTGCAAGGTGATTGGCACGCAGCAGTAACCTCCTCCGATCACAGAGCCAATCACACGCTGCAGGTTAAATCCATAAGTTCAGTTATAAGAGGAGAAGATGGGAGTACTCCATCTCAAAGCTGTGTGTGTGTGTCTGCACAGGCAGCAGGAAGGTCCTGGCGTGTGTGGGTTACGATGTTCGACATTACTGCTCCTCACTTATATTTCAAATTAGAGCTGGAGGTTTCTCTCCTCTGCAGAGGGAGTAATCAGACTTCTCCCCTAGTAACTCGTTATGTTACTTTAGGTGCAAGAAAGATCAATTACTGCTTGTTTGAAAGCCTCATTCTGAGGGAAGTTTGCCCTCATAAAGAAGCAAACACTTAAAACCTCAACTTTGTGACTTTGTGGACAGAAATAATGATGCAAGCAGCAATATATCAGTGTTCACTCAGTTTGGGCCTCTTCACTGCTACTTTTTGTTCACACTACTTTCTTCCTTCTTTAACATGTCCACTGTTCTTTGATGCTTATTAAATTCAACAAAATACAAACAGTGTGTGGAGTCTGCATGTTCTCGCTGGGTACTCTGACTTCCTGGTAACTCTAAATTGCCCACAGGTGTGAATGTGGGTGTGAACGGTTGTCTGTCTGTGTTAGCCCTGTGACAGACTGGTGACCTGTGCAGGATGTACCCTGCCCCTCGCCCTGTGGTAGCTGGGATAGGCCGAGGAAGATAAACGGAGGAGGATGGATCTCATGAAACATCTGACCTCCTTTTATGAGATGGATAGAATTCAGGGACTGAATCTAATCAGCATCATCCGCGTAACCTAACATTGACCATGAGCACATCTCTGCTTTGAACCAGTCCAACATACCAGTATCAATACCAACAACACAGTGCTGCAAGCTGACCAGTTTAGCCTGTAATAAACTGCTTGCAGGCCTTAGTAACGGTGTTTCCTCTCCCTGGGGAATAATGTACCCGTATCTTTAGCTCACAGACACGTTTGTGACAAACACGCTGCTTTTCAAGCTGCCTGAAAAATTATAATTGAAATTTCAAAATATGTTACTCTGTTTATGCTTGCTCCTCTTCTGCAGCAGCAAAAGCACCACAACAGCAGCTTTACATCTGCACCATGAACAGAGCATGTGTTGAGGGTGTAAGCAGGCTGTGGGTGTCATTGTTTCTTCTTAGTAAGCAGGTATCTCCATGCTATCACTGGCAGCAACGCCGGGTTGCAGCACACATATAATAAATAATAATGCACGAACCTGCCAATCACATTTATTCTTTATCTGAAGGGGCCACAACTGCAGATCAGTTTAACCTCTGGAAGTAATATTTTTACAGCAGCACAAATGTAAAGACGACTTTCTGAAATTATTTAGTGTCTCTAAGCTAGCGGCACAAAAACCCACCTGTTCAAACAGATACCCTCGAATCTGCGGTGTGATCAGGCTGCACCAGTTTAACACCAAACTGCAAAATGAAGCCAGTAATCCTGCAGAAAGCTCATCAGAATGTGTGAAAAGTTCCTCCTTAGGACACCGAAAAGCTTCTCAGGTTAGCCATCAGCCATCTGTCAGGCAGACACCTGAATCCACCGGACACTTTTTTGTTCCATCACACACTAAATCCGACTTCTGGAGCAGGAAATAACCTCCAGCCATCGGTCAGTTACCTGCCATCTGGTGGAAATCAGCAGACAAACTTTGTGTCATTGCAGCTCTCCTCCTGCCGTCTGCTCATTCACACCTTCCTGTGTTTCTCCCTCTGAAACAACAAACCCGGTCTTACGATTCATCAGGATATTCAGGCTGTTTCAAACACACAAACTTTGCACAGGCTCTCTCTGGAGGACCCAACATTTCAAAACAATAGTCCTTATGGCCTGAAACTTATTATTTCATCTGCTGCTGATTCTCTGAGCCTAATTTACTCAACAGGAAGTCTGCAAAGTTCAGGGGAATAATAACCCGGTCGCCGCTATCGATTTGTTCTCCCAAATAACTTAGGGATCCATTTTAATCTGTTTGTAACCCGCCTCGGGGAAATAACAAATTATAAAGCAGTTCACTTCATAAATTCACAAAGTTTCCGCAGCATTCATTTGGTGACAGGGCGAGACACCGATATTAAAAGAAAGACTCATTTAGTTTGATTTTCCTTGCAGGAGAAAATTAGATTCAAAGCAGAGTGAAAACTAACGATTCTCAGACAGGATTTCAGATGATCTCCTAAAATGTAACCTGGAAGGTCGATCCCAATCGGAGCCGGCGCGCGGCTGCTTCGGCTGACGAACGATAACGTTGTTTTAAACTCGATGCGGTCTGATCCGTCAGACGGCCGCTTCTGTTCGGACAAACGCCCGGCTGCCGCTGACTGACAGGCCTGAGATGAAGGTCAGGACGCTCAGATACCTGTATCGACCGGCTGTCATCATCTCACTTTGATCGATGGCTGTATGACACATGGGCTGCCTGATAACGCCCTGCTGCCTCCATCGGCTCTGTGTGCGTCTGTTTAACTTAGCATCTTATCTTTGTCACTGTGTGATTGTAAGAAGTGAAACAGCAGTGCTGCTCTTTAAAACACTGTCAAAAGGGAAAGTCTGTGCCGTCACATGTGGACGACACGCCTGGGGCTGAAAATATAGAGCAACATGCTGCACCTCCACTGGCCACTAGAGGCTGGCTCCAAAATGGGCTTATCTGATACCCCCGAGCTGGTGGTGTTTCTGCCACTGGTTCCAACAAAGCAGCAAATCTAAAGTTTTCACATTTGCCCATTCAATTATCAGTGATCATGTAGGGAGCTAATGTTGAGGTTTCACGGTGAGACATGTGCAACGGTTTTAGCCATTTGTACTATTATGACTGGCAGACACTCAAGCACTCTGCTTTGGTGCAGCGATTCAGCTTTTTACGGATTAAATAATCATCTCGATCCATCTTTCGATCAACAGAAAGTCAGAAAAGCTGTCAGTGTAAAAACAAGAGAAGCCAAACAAATCATGATTTAATAATCTGAGAAACAGAAGGTGCAGGGGGTTTGCCGCCGTTGGTCGTCAGCCATGAGCGAGCTAGTCTATTTTGTCGGGGTTTTTTGTTCGGTGGTATGGCGGCCACAACCTGCACTTCATGAAATAAACAGGGGGTGTCGCGGAGGCTTGTCAGACATGAGCGCACCTGTTTGGTAGGGATGTTTGTCGGATTTTTATTGTTATGTGACCATGGCGATGTTTATATGAAAACTTTAAAGCACTATTTTATGATGGAAAATAAAGCAGCACGATTGAGTAACACAGTCTAGGGGGAATCTTAAATGATGTAGTAATCACATATAAATACACAATAAAAGAAACATTACTTGCCTTAAGAAAGTTGAGACGAACACCTTAACTGCATCCAGCTCCTGGTGTAAAAAGCCTCGTGTTCGCACTAAGGCAGACGGGCAGGCGGCTTTCAGTCCTTGCAAAAGTGCAAAGGAGACCCCGTAGTATCCAAAAATAGGAGATGCGCATGCGTGCTCAGGCACAGAAAGGCGCCAACAGCTTCAACTCATGTAAAACTTGAATTCATTCATTTTGCCAGCAATAAATTTCACCTGAGACCAACTTTAGTTGAAACCCTTAATGTATTTAAGTTTATGGGGCAACTCAGTTTTTATTGTTGAATTGTGAAAGAAATGACTGTAAGCTCAACTGCAAGTTTGATTTTTTACGGTGTGGGAGTTTTTGTTGTAATGTCACTTAACTGATTAATTAATAACGGATTATCAACACTGTTTACATTATGAAGCCCCCGAGGGACCAATTAAAGTTCAGCTTTGCTATTTTTTTTTAAAATTTACTTTCATTTAAAATTCACGATCAGCTCGATACTTATGACTCACGTTTTACTGGATAAAAGTTCTGTTTCTGATATAGAAAAAAATCCGGCACTAAGTGGTTATCAGCATCGCCCTGACCTAGGTTCACCTTCATCGGCCCCAAAGCCTCAACCTCAGGGCCCGAGCTTGGTGGTGAGCTTTTAATTGACATCTTGTTACAAAGAGGATTATGGGACCAGTCGGGGACCCTGGCTCGCCACAGAAAGATTATACTAGACATTATCGTGAAAGAGAGGAGGGATAAAGAAAGACGGCACTGCCGGAGAGCTTAATTTGTTCTTCACTGTCTTGCATGCATGAACATGTCATAAACCCCACTAATGAGAAGGACAGGACGCGTGGATGAAGTGGGGAGTGGACGTGGGAGGGAAGAGGAAACAACTGGAGAAGAAAGAATGCAAAGTTATGAAAGTGAAAAATGTAGAAAATAAAAAAGAGGAGGAGGAGAGAATAAAAGACAGGGAAAGAAGAAGAGAATGAAAATAGCGGAAAAGAAATTTAAAGTGGGAGAAAGCAAAGAGGGATCGTGGGATACAGAAAACATAAGGAGGGGGGGCAGAAAGGAAGGTGGCAAACAGAACGGATTATTAAGGAAGGATGAGAGATGGAAGGAAGCAGCAACACTTGGAAATAATCAGGAAGGAAAAATCCTGCTCCTCAGCTTGGCCGACCCCCAGGTGTCTCAGATCAGAATAAGCCCCCAATATCAATTTAGGTTTTGCTGTAAAAACTAATTTTCCAGAAAATATTTATTGATTTAAATCAATCAATCAGCCACTTTTAATGAATTCTGGATCCGTCTTATACTTTACCATTAATAATCCTGTAAAGGTGCATCAAAAGCAACAAAACCTCCCCAATTAACCCTCAAACAACTCCCCGATAATCCACAAAAATCACTTTAATGATCTGAATGAATCATTAATCAGGATTTAACGAAAAATCCAAAGACGTTCCACAAATAACGACCATAAACCAACTGCAGCAAAAACACACGGACCTCCAACGACCGCACACTGAAACAAAAAATATATGTTTTTAAACAGTGTATCCATCATGGTAACTGCTGGTGACAGTCCAACACGCCTACGACACCTCACGTTAAAACACACACACACACACACACACACACACACACACACACACACACACACACACACACACACACATACAATGCATCTGCAAACTCTGGGTCTGCTGAGCTCGATGAGTTAATCATTGAGAAAATAATTAAACTCAATAAAGCAGAACAGATTGAATAAGAAAAAAAAAAAACAGCCTGAGGCTGACGGCTGCCTCTGACCACAGAGCGAGACTCGATGACAGAAGGAAGGACAGAGGATTCACTCGGCCCAACAAACCGTGACAACTTCCAGACAGGAAGTGGGACTACCATCCTAAATGGGTGGGTCAAGTGTGAAAGCCCTGGGAATTTACTGATCATGTGATCTTTCCTTTAGCGCCACCTTCAGGTAGAAAAAAATAATAATGAGGATAATATCTACAAATGTCTATATCGATGTATCAAAGCCTGCAGTGAGAGGAAGAACCTCTAGGGGGCACTAACAAGAAATAAAATACAAAAATATCAAAATGTTACTGTTACATAAATAAATATGGTTTACATCCTTTATTTCAGCAGAGTCCAGCAACTTACAGACTCTTAGTTAATCTGGTGAAGTGAAGGTGTTCACTAATAAAAGGAAGGAAACACTGAGGAAGACAGATAAGAGAACCAATGAGGAGGAGGAGTGAAAGATAAGCAGAGGAGGGCAGCGTGGAGGAGAGAGGCCATCCTCAAGAACAAAAGAGTAATTTGAAGAGCTGCGAGTGGAAAGCTCAGGGGTCCGACACTGAAAAGTTCAACAGTAATCAGAGTTCTTAAAAACTGAGTGACAGGCTCCGGAGATGACGATTTAACATTTAAAGCTTCGGTTCTATTTCTGTCGGATACCAGTGAAGTTTTCTTTTTCCGCTGCTGAATAAATAGACTGCGGCTTTGTTCTCAGAGCAGATATGTGCTCTTTGAAATGGAAAATGAGTGACAAAATGAACACACTGTGAGAGTGATTAAAAAAGTGTTGGCTCTCTCCTGGGAGAAGGCCAACTGGGCTACTGCCACTAAAAACACAATCAGACACACTAAAGGAAAACAATTTAAAGTTTACACTGAATGATAATGTAGACGTTAAATGTTTATGCTCATTAGTATTATTAGGGGGGCTTTTTAATGCAAGCACCCAGATGACACATGAATTCTTTCATTTCCAGCTACATTAATTTATACTTGGAGGTATCTGTTCTCAGCCTCGTGCCCTTCCACCTGCACGCTAGGACAATCAGAGCAACAGCAAGACCACAGCGAGAGCAATCACCGACCACAGGTGTTACTTTAATTAGGTCAGACAACACAGGGAAAGGTAGAACTATGGTGGACATGGGTTGCAAAGGAGCTTGCAGATGAAAATCAAATGTTTTCCAGACCAAAACAGCTTTATAGCTCCACCTATGAGAAACCTGTCTGTGTAAGGTGTTCGGAGGGGTGGACCGGTAATGAGACCAGGCCTGAGCTCGACTTTGAGGCCAACTCTATCCTCCATCAGAAAAATATACAACATTAAAGCCGGTCAAAGTAAGAAATTCAAGAAATAAAAGGAAACGTTTGAAAGGTAATAATTTAAACTAAAGGTAACATAACCTTCCTGGAATGAACAGCCATGCTCTGGATTTCGTCCCAAACAACATTCAAATAGTCACATTTTACTGGGAACGCATAAAAAAGGAATCAGCCAACCAAAATTAGAGTGTTGGCAGAGTTGTGATTTGATTTCTTAAGGTTCAAACAAAGAGGAAAACTAACAGTAGAACAGAGTGAATCTGAACTTTGAGTCAAGTAACTGAACTATGAAACCACAGTGCAGAAAGACCTCTAGCAGCCGGCTGTTGGTTATGAAGCAATTTTAGTTCAATGGCTTCAATTGACAACAGCAGTCGTCTGAAGGTTCTTTATACTGTAAGGTCAACACGTTCTCACTCCCAAAGTGTTATATGTTACGCTATGTGACAAATCATCAGTATGTTACGGTTTCGGCCACCTAACACATTCCTATGTTACGCGTTCGGAAAAAAGATGAAACGGGAACCGTTTGGACTCAATCTGCACATGTACATTTTACTTTAATCACTTTGGAAAACACATCTAACACCATTAAGGTTGTGGTTAAGGTTAAGGATAAGGTTAGGTTTAGGGCTGGAATACACGCCGCCAGGAGTGTCAGTCTATTGGAGGCCATCCACAACCTGGCCTGTCCCTCAGGAAGGCGGAAGGTTACCTTCCACCTTCCTGAGGGACGGGTAGGGATGTGACAAATCGTTGGTATGTTACGCGTCAGAAATGAGAACGGGCTTGTAAGGTAAAGACCCTGCAATAATACTGAGAAAACAGAGAAACCCCAAAACTTAGATGACCTACGAGCAAGAACTTGGTGACAGTGGGAAGGAAAAACTCCCTTTTACCAGGAAGAAACCTCCAGCAGAACCAGGCTCATCTGCTGCAACCGGCTGGGGGCGAGGGAAGGGAAACACTGTGGAAGAGAGCCGTTAATATCTAATCTCTCAGTTTTGATGAGTAACTTTCCCTCATATGTTTTTGTCTGCTTCAGCTTTGTTAAATAAACTCAACTACAATTCCCCAAAAATACTTGTAAAAACTCAGAAACTCAATCTTGTTTCATGGATTTCTCCAGCTGCAGCTGCTCAACACTGTGACAGAAGTGAAAAAGTGAGATTTAAACCCAACACTTTGTTCCCTGTTCATTTTTTGATATCAAACCACTGGGAAACAAGAAAATATATATCATCCAGATGACAAATACACCCAGATGCTCAAAGAACTCCAACACTTTGTTTTGTTGTGCACTTCGGCTTGGATTCTTCCCTTCGGCGCACAAATTCGTCACTTGAAATCAAGAAAAAAAACTGCCAATAAAGACTGAGATTACAGCTACGGGAATGAGCAGAGGTGCAGACGTGAGAGCGAGGAGTTATTAAAGATGAATGGGAGCATGGCGTTGACTGACAGCGGCGTACGTGCTCCCAGCAGGCCCAGCATGAATGTGATTATCACGGGATAATGCTGTTTCCTCTTAGAATAGACCTCCACTGTCTCTGAGGGGAAGGATTAGATTTAATTAGTCTCTCTCTCTTTCTGCCTTCGACTTGCACATACATCCCGATGAACGGAGGAACGCTCACACCTCCACATCTACAACTTTGGCTACAGGGAGGGAGGGTGGCACACAGTGGGAACAGAAGCTGACGGAGGAGGTAGATGGAGACCTCGTGGCCCAAACTTTGTCATTCAAAACTCTTTTTCACCCTTACTCATCCATCTGCCCCCCTCCCTGCACTCCCCCCATCAGTCATCCATCCTCCTTTAGTGCTGAATGCAGCCAGTGACGGCAGTTTAGCAGTGGAAAGATTGCTTTATGTGACTTGGGTACTGTAAACCCTCAGATATCATGAGTCAGCACCAGGGGCCTGCTACTCCACATCCACACTGGAAGATCATGTACACAGTTTAGTAAAAAGCTTCACCTTGGAACGGTGCAAACAAACATATTAATCAGGTGGGGATAAAAACAGAACACAAATAGAGGAGCTTAGAGAAGCCCCCCCCCCCCCCGCGTGCCGCCAAGACAACCACGCATCATGTTATCACCAGATCACAAATTAATAACCTTGTTTTGAATAACAAAGTTACCTTCTCATATCTGGTTAATTATCTCAAAGGCTGTGCTGTTTGGAAAATTATTACTTTATTTACCATCCATTTCACTCGGTTTCGAAAACAACAGATGGTTGATGCGCTAAAACCAAATGCTACGTGAGCTGCCTTTAACGTTTTTACCCAGCTTCAGTTACATAAAGATCCACACGGCAAAAATTCATGCACGTTTCAAATGTCACCAGCATATTAAAAATCTCGTCCTTGCCATTCTGCATGTGTCGCATCAGTAGGTGTGTTCCATACTTTCCAACCCAGACCTCTTGCACTCGTGCACGAGAAAACGTATGCAACCAGTGGATCATGCCAAAGCTTAAAACTGTCACAACGTTACAAAACTGATCATCGACGTGAAACGTAGAGTCTCCTGGTGCCACGTGCACTTCTGCACAATCTTAGTCCAGCAAGAGAACACCACTGAGGTTCAGATCAGGCAGTTGAAGTCTCCCAGTAGGAGCATGGAGTCCCCTGCACCCCAGTCCGTAAACCACCACACTATAAAGCCACTTTGAATCAATAAACTCATTATACACTGATACAGGCTTATTCATTCCACAGTGGGATTTAAAAGCTTTAAATTACAATAATCAGAATCAATTAACTGGATTTCTACAAGCACAGCCGAAGACGACTGTCATTATAGGGACACTGCTGCTTCTGCATCTCAGTACAGTGTTTAACTGTGATGAGAAGGACTCTGACAGGAACTCTGGGCTGTTGTTCTGGTGCTTTCTGCAAGTCATGATCAGGACTGTTCTTTTTTATAGCTCAGATATTGAGTCTACTATGCAAAACCCCAGCAAGCTGCTTCACATCAGCCTCGTGATCCAAACGGAGTGGATGTGCCAAACAATCGCAGAATATCAAAAACGCACTTCTAAAATAGGAAAATGCCAGTTTGTGCCTGTCATAGAAATGAACTGAGAGCAGTATTCAGTCAGCAGGGAGGCCTATTTATAGACCACATACACACACACACACACACACACACACACACACACACACACACACACACACACACACCCCCTGCAGATATAATATGATCAAGTGCATCCCATCAAATCACATTAAGGCACCTCGCCAAGAGGGTGGTGGGGTCAAGAGCAGCGTGTGTGGATACGGCTGAAACTCAGTCCCGTGCTAACATTACTGACAGACACACACACACACACACACACACACACACTGCAGGGGAAACGTTGGGAGCTTTAGGACCAGATCAGAGCTGGAGGCCTTATTTAGCTCTCGATCAAAGACGAAAAGCGAGCGAGGTGCACACCCCGACACACACCAGTTGTGGTACCGCCACCACCACCACCACCCACCCGCTTCAGCCTCTCTTTGAAGACAGCTGATGAGTCAGAACTCTTTCAGTGAATATTTTCTACCATGTACTGACTGAAGAAAGGGATACTTCAGTATATTTGACTTCCTGTTGTCAGGCAATGTTCGTGCAGTCCAGTGACGACAAGTTAAAGAAGAGGATGAACGCAGAGTCTGGAATAAAGTCTGATTATCTTGTTTTTATAATCAGTGTAAACCAAAAATCATATTTACAATAAACTTAATCTCCTGGCTGTATTCAAGGCCAAGGCTGGTAGTTAACACTCATTCCTCACTTGCATTTTAGGCTTTATTACACTGCACTGCAACAGAGTGCTAAACACACACAGCCTTGATTGCTACAGGCTGTAAACAAGCTAACAGCCCTGTATGTTCACCACATGCAGATTTGTTGCACATCTTACTCCTCATTTCCTCCGCTCATTTAACCGTAACAACGCACTCAGCGTGCTTTACTTTGTATAAGCACCGTGCTACCTTGTGCTGTCTAATCTATGCATTCTCTGAACAGTAGAAGACTCTAGAAATACGCACGTTGAACCTTGCAAATTAGGAGGAAACAACAAAGAAATAGTATCGCACTGATTTTCTCACCATCACGGTGCTTACGGTGCAGTAAACAAAGGAGACACTGAGATGTAAAGCAAATCTATCTTTTCCAATTTAGTTCTGACTAAAGCAGAAGAAACTCTTCAGCTATCAGGGGAAATCTGAGCTGTTTGTTTGTGATCAATCAATGCAGTCTGACACCAACCGAGGATTTAAAAACAGGAAGAAAACCTCAGGATGCTGGAGGAGGAAAAGCACTGTGAGGAGCTGTCTGACGAGGCAGTGTAAGAGTGTAGCAGAGGACACAGCAGCAGGAGCAGAAGAAGAAAGAGTCGTATGAATAGCGAAGCCGCGCTCTTCTTCCCGTCTGCTTATCGGCTGAAGAGCAGCCGGTGTTCCTCTGCGGCCGAGTTCAGACGCGGAGAAACGAGGACTCTTCTGACACTTGTGAGCCAGCAGAAATCTTATCTCTGGTGAGGAACGACGTGTCCTCCGTGTGAACTCTCCATCTGCTGCCAACGTGGAGTATAATCACCACTCAAACGCAACCAAGAGACCCTTCAGGGGTAGGAGAGGCTTCTGATCGCCTTTTGGAGAAACTTTAATAAAGCAAAGGTCTGTGAATCATTTTAAACTGGAAACACTGAGCTCATATCTCTTCAGTGACATCTGAAGATGGTTTATGTTTGTGTTATTGTTTCGCTCCCTTCCTTTTTGCACATCTGTACCAGGCCTAAACAAATCCATTACACTCACACATGACATTTGTTATTTTGCAGTCTCTGCACTCGGAGCAACTTGCAAGTACTGCAGAAGCAATAAAATAAAGGTCACAGCTTACTTAGAAAATAACAGCTTTTAGAGGAAGTGGGAAAGAAGATGAAAATCTCATTTTATAAACATTTCTACTTACATCTTTTGGTAGTTAGAAACACTGACCTTTGACATAGTTGGTTTAGATTCGTCAGAAGAAGATAGTATCGATGAAGAACGTTCAAAAGCTCACCTGCTCGAGAAAACTGAAAGGATAGAGTTTAGCTGGTCTAAAGCTTTGTGCAGGAGCAGGTACAGGACAGAGATTATGGTGAAAGCAAGGGGGCTGTGCATTTATATTATGAATCCAAACTATGCTTGCCGTCCTCCGCTGGCAGGGATCAAAAGGAAATTAATTAAAAGATAAAGCTGAAGCATTGTGAAGCTTTAAAAAAGAACAAGTACCGTCACTGTTTTTAATAAACTGCACTCAAAACAGCTCCAGGTAATTTGTTGACTGCCTATCAGCAATGACCGACATAAAGGAGGTAAACATAGCGGTCATAAGACCAGTCACACCAATTAACTTTCAGTGAGGGAGGGGCAGAGTGCTCACAGGCAGGCTGGGAAAATCAAGAGCCAGGTATCATCGTCTTGATTTGAAATGTTAGAACATTTCCAAAGATTTAGATAAAGAGTGTAAAGGACAGTCTGAGCTTTACGCTCATATGGGAGCTTGAGCTGGTTTCCGATGTTAAAAGCATAAGAAGACAAATATCGGCAAAATGCATTCAGGTAACTCGTTCATCGCTCCTTCACTACACATCGAGCATTTCGTCGGTTACAACAAATATTAATCGCACCAACTAAATGATCACACACCCTCAGTAAAATGTTATGAACGTATTGATCCCTCTATTTAATGAATATATTTTTGCTCCTTTTCAGCATTTCCATGGTTTTAATTATTGAACTCTGCTAGAGTAGCTTTGCATGAAAAAACAGCTCAAAATAAGCCTTAAATATATCATTTATAGCCTCAGAGGTTCATCGGCTCCCTTTAAGCCAACTTTCCTCCGATTGGCTACGTCTCATAAGAGACAGTACAGCAGAAAGGGTTGCACAGACAAACATCAGAACTTTGTTGCCTGTGACCATCTTTGGCTTTCATCCACTTTGTTCTGTTAGCTTTAGCCACTGAAACTACTTGACTGGGGTCAGGAAACATTTGTGGTTCGAGTTTGTAAGAATAGACGATTAAGAAAGAGCTTTAAAACATAACAGTCATAATAACAGCATAATAACACCACTGATGTATGGTGTTTTCACATACACATACATTTACTCCAGTGTGCTAGGTTCATAATAAACAAGGCCAAATTTTGAAAACTGAGCTCAGTGAATGTACACGTACTCCCTGTGAGCCAAACTTCAGGGTTCAGACTGCACTAAACACTCAGTTTCACACCATTTTCTCTAATCTTGCATCAGAATAGTGTCATGGCAAAGGGATATCTCCAATGTGTCATCCATGGCACAGAAGCCCCACCCACCTGCTTTCACGCCTTCTGTTTGCAAAGGGACGACCAATCAAAATGGGAGGGAGGACAGAGGAGATAAAACTACAGATGATAAAATAAGCCAACATCATTTTGAACTGTGAATCATGCAAAGCTACTCTACTAAAGTCCAAGAACAAAAACACGGAGCTGGAATTAGCATAAAAGGTCCCTTTCTCGACCTTTTAATCAAACATCGTCGATGACCATCAAAGCTTGCCTCACTTATGCTGTAGGAAAATAACGAATGTGATGGATGCTTTTCAGCTAGCTACCTATTCGATTGCTGCAACTACACTAAAAAGTTGCTCTGCAGGTTTATTTGACCACTAACTCATAAAAAGCACCGACAACAGCCAAATGAATCAGACCCCTTGCACAAAGATGAGCGACACACTGCAAATCCTTTCACAATCCAAAGATAAGCAGGAAACTTCCTGTAATGATAATCTCTTCAAATTAGTTTAGAGCGTCTTGGAGCTCTCCCAGTGAAGGAGCTACGCTCGACAGATTCAAAAGGCATTTGTTGGGGAGAATAAGGAAGTTTATTAATATGCAAACCAGACTGTTGGTGTCAAAGCTGCTTAGGAATACAAATTACACAACCTTTCCAGATGGTGTTTCCTAAACAACAAGCCAAAATGAGAATGTAATGATGTTTTCTTGTCCTCCTTAAATCCATTACAGCTGCCTTGTGTTAAACATCAAGCATCAGTACATCATTCAAACCTGAGGATCATTTTTCTAAACCTGATCGCTTAAGGCTTCGTTTCACGTGAACCCTGTGCTAGTAGTGAGTCGGGGAGGGCTGCGAGATCCATTTCAGCCAACGTCTTGTGCTTTGTTTCACTCCGACTTCTCCACAGTTGCCACACAGGTCCTGTGGGAGAATTTAAATCTGATGCACTGAACTGACACAGTTCAGTGACAGTGACACAGCGAGCGTGACGAAGAGAGCAGCGGAGAGACCGAGAGATAAAACTGAGAGGGAAAGCGATGAGACAGAAGAGAAGAGCGTCTCCAAATTTTTCTGTGTTGCGTCCCAAATTGAAAAATAAGTGTAGCAGCCAAATCCGAATGCTGTCAAAACATGACTTAATCTGCACCAAAGAAAGCTCGCAGCGGTTTGTTGCATCCAAGAGCATCTCAAACTAAAACCAAAATACGCCAGCTTATCCAGGTTTAAAGTCTGTCTGCAGGGGTTTAGACAGAATTCAAGCACTGAGATCCTTTTTGTCCTCTCAGTCAGTGCTAAAGGAAAATTAGAACGGATAATCTGCTTGTAGTATTTCCTGTTGTTTCTTTGAGACTATACGTCGTGTCTACTGTTGCATTTTGGGAAAAGCTCCTCTACATTCTGATTATTATGCTGTTCACAGTCCGACCCGTAGCTCAGGTCCGAAATTAACCAGCCTCTGCAGGAGGCCGATGAGCGAGAGCTACATGACGATGGAAGCATCCGGAAAGTCCATCCCTGCTACAAGGTTCACACACTTTTGCTGCTCCAGGACACGCAGGCTGTCTAGAATGTGCCTGAGGAAAGATTTCAACAATCAGCTGTTAAACACAGGATGAAGATTACAGAGCAGTCGTGGTTGCTGGTGGAAACGGGGAATTTCAGCGGTTTCCCTGCATATAGATTTCATAAAACTGTGTAAAAGGACTCGTTATTACATAGTGCTTATCTACTCCACCCAAGCATGCCTCGTTCACACATTCAAAGTACTCCAATGAAAACATGGGAGAGCAACCCTGCTTTAATCAGGCATTCAGACTGGAGGATTGACCCACCCAGACCACCAGTGGGAGCCAAGCTAAAGGCTAAAATGTCACGCTAAACATGTAGAGTCAACCCAACCAAAATGAAGTAGCTGATGTTACTCGGATGATGCCGTGTCTCCATGTACAAACTTACCTCTGAGTCTAAACTCATTACGTGTTGTTTGCGACACAGCACCGAGTCTTTCCCAGATTTTGTACCTAAAATCCAAAAATTGTTTTTTCACTTTACAGTTTTTCTCTTTTTAAACTCTGCTGAGACTGTAGGTGCATGCAGGAACCAAAACTTTCCCTGCCCTTATAATTATTACTGGAAGAACCATGGAGCAGACTGGAAATGTGCATGTGTGTAGTTAATTCCCAGTGCGAACATCTGCCCATATAGATACACAACAGAACTGACAGACAAATAGCATAGCACGCAGAGCCAGAGGCAAATGCACACACTCGCTGCTATAATATCCAGTTCTATCAGGTTAGAGCAGGAATCAGATAATGACTTCTATCAAACAGCCCACCAGAGTCAAATAAAACCTCCTCGTCTTCCTCCACAAGTAGCTTACAGTGTGTGTGTGTGTGTGTGTGTGTGTGTGTGTGTGTGTGTGTGTGTGTGTGTGTGTTTGCAAACCCGTGTGTGTGCACAAGTGAAATGGAGTCTGTGTGAGTGAATCTAACGGCAGCTTACGTAGGAGGATTTGTAGCAGCATAAAATTTACTGGATTTTGTGTCGTGCATCTATATGTGCTGTGTGTGTGTGTGTGTGTGTGTGTGTGTGTGTGTGTGTGTGTGTGTGTGTGTGTGTGTGTGTGTGTGTGTGTGTGTGTGTGTGGGCAGCTGTGTCCTGACAGAACGTCAGCCTTCATGATCCGATGGCCTGAGACGTCGCTTCTGCTGCTCATAAATCGTCTCCTTGGGAGGACAGACAAGGTGTGTGTGTGTGTGTGTGTGTGTGTGTGTGTGTGTGTGTGTGTGTGTGTGTGTGTGTGTCAGTATAAACTGATGCTGGATCATGCACAATGATTTGTGACAGGTAGTAACTTTTTTGGTTCCTCTGCAGTGAACCTGTTGAGTGTGCAGGAGGCGGCATTAAAGAACATTTCAGGTGTTTCTTTCTCTGAGGAGAAAACATTTTGACACATTTCTCAGCTTCCTTTCAGAGCTGAGGTGCCTCAGTTGTTTTGTTTCCTGGCTAATTAAAAAGCAGGAGCTTCATGGCGGTCTTTATTGTGTCCAAAATTCAGGATGGAGAAGAAAAAAAAGAACATTCATGATTTCTGTGAAACAAAGATCCCAAAACACTGACAGCTTGTTTCTGGAGACATTTGTTAATAAGAGCTTTAAATTCTTTGATATATTGCTGACAACCTGAAATCTATACTTTTATTGTTTTCTGCTGATATAAATACACATCACACAGTCGAACGTCAGTTAGAGCCTCAGCTTGTTGATTATCCTCTCAGAACTAATCTGACATTAGGAACTGAAAAAAAGTCTCACATAAGCAGCAAAAGTCCAAAAAGATATTCAATTAATTTTTATAGTATAATCAAAATTAATAACAGAATTATTATTTTGACAATTTTACCTGAAAGTGACTTAAAGCATAATGACTTTGAACCTCTTTCTGTTTGAAGTGCTACCAAACACGACAGTCAATAAACTGAATGAATTTCATAAGAAGAAACTGAATATTAAAGGAGTGCATTCATAACGTGCTATATTTATCCATTTCCCAATTTCCCTTACATCTTGAAAACATCTTGAGGATGTTTCATTAATATAACCTCCACAGGAAAGAAGTGATAATTTCACAGGATGTGCGATGCATCCAGACACAACCCTGGAAATGAAATGAAAGCCGTACTGCAAGTATTTATTGGTGAAATAAAGTCCTTTGTGGTTATCAGCACATTAGGATGCAAACGACATCAAAGTTTATGTATCCTCCTTTCACATTGTGCTGCTTCACTGTCCGGTGACTCTCTGGTTTGTGTCTAGTAGCATATTTATGGAAGGTAAGTACCCATCATCCTGCTCCATTACCCCCATGCAGCATTTATTCTGCTCAGGTGCCCGAGGTTTGAACCACGTTATGTCCTGACTCAGCCCGCTGTCCTTCACCCGTCCTGCTGACACTATGTGATATGGAATGGGACCCAATCTGTGCGAGGACCATATTCTGAGCTCAGGCAGGAGTAAACATCTGGGAAGTGCTGAGGCAGTGCGGTAGGAATGGTTAGAGGAAAAACAACAAACTGACGGCGTCGCATCTTTGGAGGGAGTTTACATTAAAAATGTTTCCTCAGTCTGAAACCACTCCGTGATTTTTCCTCATTTAACTGACTCATCTCAGTTTTCTTATTCCAGAAATGTCACAAACTCGATGCTGCCGGGCTGAATCATCAGCCAAAACTTTAGCACGTTTCAAATTTGTCAACTCTATTTACCCTCACGTAATCAACCCTGAACTACACAACCAGCATCACAAACTGAACATACTGGAACAGTGCATCTTAGTCCAAGATTTATGTAGTTATAACTGTTACATGCAAACAGGTTAGTGGTGGTCTGTTGACAACATTTCCCCAAAGTATCAGCGCATAAGGCTGAAACATTGCAAACAATAAAGAGTAACTGCAGACTGAGTTTCTGGGCACCTTTAAACCAGAGCTGCAGGCTGAACGTGTTTATTGTACATAGACTGAATTCTTCCCCAATGAAATAAGTGATTGATGAAAGATTCTGCAGTTAGACATCGATTGCTGTGCACGTGTGACACGCTCTCCAGTTTTTGTGTGGCCAAGAACACTGAGGGGATTTAGCTAGCAATGGGCCACCATCACATCTGGCCAGCTGCAACAGAAAATTCAGAGCAGAAGGACAAGAACATTCAATTCAATTTTATTCATTTAGCCCCAAATCACAACAAACAAGCGCTGTATAGTGTAAGGTAGAGCCCCAACAGTAATGCAGAGGAAGCACTGCAGTTATATGTTAGAGTAATAAACAAACTGTGGGGAAATTACAGTAGGAACAGCAGCGTAAGAGCACAACATATTGTACACAGCAGGGTACTGCACATTTAGATTACTGCAGGCACAAATAATAACAGGTAGCACAGGTACAGCTGCAGATGTGTTTGTAACTTAGTGTTGCAGATGTTTTTATAGTTCCACAAACCTCTGACTGTGTTTTTAAAAAAATTCTTCCAATACTTTACTCATTTTACTTGCTGTGTTCAGGACCTGCTTCACACTTAAAACATCTTTTCAACTGCAAAATATCAAATTAATTGGGTTAATCATGAAATCAGATTTCCTCTACAAGGAATCTGCTTCAGAGTTATTCAAGTGTATAACTGCTAATTACTCGATATAAAATCCTCTCTGAAGGGATCTACGTACATTAGTGCCCCACAAAAAAATGAGAGGAACTACTTCATACTCGATTTCAGAGACTGACCTTTAGATAAAATTTTATGAGTGGTGTGATTGTCTATTTCCTGCTGCCAGAAAGCAAAAAAGTCCTGGATGGATTTTGGAAGAGCCATTAGCTGCATTCTCTCCTGTGCTGTGGATGTGATTCAAGTGGAGAAAGAAAGGAGCTTTGCAGTGAGTTTCAGACGGCAGCCTTCAAAAAGACATTTTCCATTTATCAGCGGAGCCAGACTAACTGCATCAACTTTTATATCGACAACAACCGCAAAGGTAAGATATGCATCTGTTCCATGTGGTGCACGCGTATAGTGTGGAAGAAATTATTCACCCTCGTCTCTTTGAAGGTTATTAAACCACAATCCTGTTTTGCTCTTTGTTCTAGAAAATCTGCTGTGATATTATGTGCTAATGGGTGGAAATTAGGTCAGATGACTCAGACAAGCATAATATTTGTGAGTTAGTTGACATCCACAGCCAACCAGGATCCTGCACGTCTTAGGAAGACACACCGATCATATTTGTTTTAGTGAACTGCAGCTGTGAAGCTGAGAATCTGTCCGAAATCTAGTTTTCTATTACAATAAGTCAGAATCTGTGAATGTGTTCTGGACACAAACTTTAAAGGTCACATAATTCTGATGAGACTTTGCAGTAATGTGAAGTTGACTTGGTAATAGGGTGATGTAGGGGAAGCAGCAGTGAGCACCTTCACCTCAAATCAAGAAAGTCCAGGGTTTGAATCAGCCGGGTTCTTGCTGTGTGCCGGAGGTCCACTGACCATGTGTGACGAGTTGTCTGTGTGTTAGCCCAGGGATGGATCAGTGACACTGTCTCTCACTCAGTTGGGTTATTTCAATTCAATTCAGCTTCAATTCAGTACTTTATTGTCCCAAAAGCTGAAGTTAGTTTAGCAGCAAGAGCAACAATAAAAATAAAACAATGATAAAAAGCCACAAGACAGTTATTTACCATAGAGGAGACGGGTTGCAGCAGGGGTAAAAGAAACCTGGAGTCTTTTGGTCTTCCTCACAGCTACTCTAAAACGACGGCCAGAGGGCAACAAGTCAAACTGACTGTGAAGTGGATGGTTGAAACAATTAACAATAAAAACAGCCTTCCTCAGCACTTTTCTTATAAATGGCCAAAAGTCGGTCTTGCAATGCCCTGAGAGTTCGCTGGCAGATTTTACCCAAAGTCCCAACAGATTCTTGTTCTTCAGAGTCACGTTACCAAACCAAGCAGCGATACAGATTCAATAAAACTTCTGTAAAACAAAGACAACATTTCAGATGAGACATTAAAAGAGCTTATTTTCCTCATTTTGCTGAACGTTTTTGGTAGTTGAGGCTCAAAACACAGTTTGTGGTAAAATCCAAATCCTAAATACTTGTAACTCTCCACAATCTCAATATCAGCAGCTTTAATGATAGTAGGTGATGAGCTATAAGAAGACTTCCTAAAATCAATAATCATGTCGTCTGTTTTTGACACATTTAATGAAAGGAAGGATTCATCACACCAAGCCACAAAATCTTCTTAGGTTCTAGCCCCCCTGTAGTCATGAAATTGGTGGAGGGACAAATTAAATTGGACATCTTTGCTGTGCAAACCCATTTCTCCTCTGTACATGTGCTTTAACTCTTCTGCCTATAAAGATGACTCTTGGCTTCCCATTAATGACGAGTTTGACAAATCAGTATATCAATAAAGTAAGGCTGTCAATGTTAACGCATTAACGCGTATTAATCCGTCAACACAGTTAACGCGATTAAAATTTTTAATGCAATTAACCCATCTGGAGTGCAGAATGACTCAAAATCCCTGAAATGTCTCTGTCAACGCATTTCAGGCAGTTTGTCCAAAGTTTGTCCATTCTGTACTCCAGATGGGTTAAAAATTTTAATCGCGATGACGCGTTAACACGTTAACGTTGACACCCCTGCAATAAAGGTGTGGTTTGAGAACCATTAGAATAGGTTCTCCTGAAATATGACAGAAAAGACAAACAAGAGTAACTCGTCCAAGTTGGGAAAAGGAAAGTTCATTGATCATCTCTTACAACCATCCAGCCGGCGTACAAGTGCCGGTTCCTTTAATGTCCACCAACCGGTCCTCATAGACCTCCGTGTCACAGTATCCAAGGTTAAATGTGTTTTCAGCCTCCTGTGATTGGTATGGTTTACAGCAAACCATTTAAATTCAGGATCCATCTAGAAACCAGCATCATCACACAAACATCTCCACGTGCCCCTGGACGTTTATTTTATTCACTTTAACAAAATGCTTCCTTTAGATGAGAACTTTTTAAACCTTTCAGCAAGGTTTTATCACCACAGTGTTTGTCTAACTAGCACAGGCTGGTGAAGGGAAAAATGCTAATGATGCCCAAAAGCTAAAGCTGAAGTTTCAAAATGCAAGTACAGAAACGAATGAACAATGCTAGTCACAGCAGCCATCGTCTATATATAACCCGAGCTCCCGAATGAAAGTCTTACCTCCGTGTGCATTGCTGTGCAACCTTGTGAATGACCTAGACGTTGAGTGACTGCTTCGAAAGGACAACTCTTCAGTTCTTGGATTAAGGCCTCATCCTGTAAGGTCCTCTATTGAGATGGAAATTATTATTTCAGCCTTTGACAAATGGCTTTGTGAATGCTTTTAAAACTCTATTAAAAGCTGCCTTTGGATTTGAAGGAAATGAGAATCTGTGCTACTTCGAAATTTTGTAGACTGTTTTTAAAAGCTGACTGACAGAAATGGAAGAACTTCTGGTACTTTTTGGGGATAATAGGTAACTCAGCTGACAATAACTTACACACTCTGTCCTCGACGCTTTGCACCGACTTGAAGGAGAAATCTGGATATTCTCTAATGGTCTTTGGAAGCAGATATGCTGAATTTTTTACAGCAGATATGAAACAGAGCGTCTGTGCCGTCGCTCAATGAAGGAGAAGAAAATAAATATTCTTCTGCCCTTACTGCAGAAAGTCCTCCATCCTCGTCTTTCCCTTCTCTTCCTTACTTCCTTCTCTCCTCTTTTCCCTCATTCCCTTCATTAATAAGATCAGCAGACTCGTTTCTATAACCTCACACTCCAGGTGCTTGCCCTTTCCGCACTCCAAGATATACAAGCTACTTTCACCTGACGAGGTTAATTGAGATGTGAAGGATCGCAGCACAACGAGCGGCGTGGTCACTCCTGGGCATTAGGGCTGCACTGAGCATGCCTGGTTACCTGCCCTTTCTGCGGCTGTAAAAGATGAGACGGACGCACTGATTAACGCGGCATTTTTGCACCACCCATTCAGGCCGTTTCACACACTCGCAGTAAGTAAAACAGGAAGAGGCAGCAGCAGATCCACAGCCTCTAGGCCCTGTCAATATTTCATTCGCTGTTAAATATTCAGCACGTGTTTCCTGCCAAAACCTCAATAATCCAGTTATGACAAAACAATGAGATGATCTGTGTTCGGGAAAAAGATCCTCGCTGTGTTTTTTTCTGTGAATTTCCCACACTAGTGTCACCTGTCTGGGACACAACTACAGTTTTCCTCAGAAAACTCAACATAATTGTTCCACCGCAACGAAGCTGAAGAACAAAATGTTCCCTCTGAAATCAACGCACCTTTTAAATCTGTACGAAATTATCTGAGATTGTTTCAAATAATATTCTTGTCACACCAAAAACTATAAAGGCACGCATAATAAATTCATCAGCACACAGTTAGTACAATCAAGGAAAGCACGGAGTAACTGGTTATATCGACTACAGAGTGATTAAAGCAACGTTTCCCTCCTTATGTCTCCAAACAAACCTATTGCCTGTTTGCATCCTTCCTGTGAATGATATGGAAGCTAAGTGGCTAACAGTCCAAGAGTCTGTCCGTTTTCCTTTTTTTCCTTACTTTCTTTAATCCCCGGTAGATCACGTGATGCGCGAGATTTTTAATTATGGTTCATGCTGTTAGTGCCACATGTTAGTGTACTTTGCTAATGAAGCTGTCTGTGAAGGTTCTCAGTCATCTAGGTCATCGTAATCTAAGGAGCTTGGAAAGAAAAGCATCTGGACTTCTTTAAGTTGCTTGAAGACGTTCTAAGGTCAAATGGTGGAGAGGCCCAGATTTAAACCCAGTGGGAGTTTCCCCCCAAAGCGGGACTAAAGGAGCCCCTGATGATCCTCTACCCAATTACATGAGCCAAGGTGTGAAAACGGGTGTGGGACCTAATCAGCCAGGGTTTCAAGTGAGCTCATTGTGAAACCTGGTCCCACCCTATCATGTGATTTCCTGAGGTCAGATGGCCCAGGATGTGAGTGGGCCTTAATTCGTCTGGGAAGGATCTCAGAACTGGATTATAGATGGCAGACAGTTGGTGTCGTAAGCCCCGCCTCTGTTCAAAGATGGTCGCTCACAGTGGACATAGATGGCTTCTTTCACTCCTCTTTCAAATCATCTGTCCTCTCTGTCCAAAATGTGAACATTGGCATCCTTGAAAGAGTGACCTTTATCCTTAAGATGCAGATGGACTGCTGAGTCTTGTCCCGTGGAGGTGGCTCTTCTATGTTGTGCCATACGCTTGTGAAGTGGCTCTTGTGAAGTTAGCCACGGGGTTTAAATCTGGGACTCTCCACCATTTGACCTTAGAACTGAAGAAGCTTCTCGGATGAGAGGTGAAACGTCTTCAAGCAACTTAAAGAAGTCCAGACGCTTTTTCTTTCCAAGCTCCTTAGACTGCTAATGAAGCTGTAGGCCTGGTTTCTCTGAGCTTGTGAACGGCTGTGTTTCAGAGGTGTGTGGTCCTCACAGAACAACCAGGCTTTAAAAGATTAATTTTAGAGAATAGGATCCATTACTGCAGATTAAACTACCCAGCTGATTACAAAGTATTTAAATACAGCAATAAAAATAAGAATAATAATAATAATGATAATAAGTGCACTGTCCCATTGGTCGTGCAGCACTCAGCTAATGTTAAGATCTCCTGAGGCTGGGTTTTTTTCAAAATGTGAACATTTTTCCATTTCACATTGCTGAAACTGAAATCTTTGAGTTTGGACTGTTGGTTTAATAAAACATGACATTTTCCAGACGCCCCGGAAAATGTTTCCAACCTTACCTTCTGACATTTCATACAAGAAAAGATCTGAAAGTGCGGCATTACTCAGTGTCATCATGACATGGTTAACAATGACTGTTTAAATCTTATTTTTCAGTGGGGTGGGGGGTGGGTGACACCACAGGGGGGACCAGCCACTCTCATCATTTCTGAACGCTGAACCAGAAGTTTGGTGTTTTTTCCAGTCGTGAGACTCACATCAGCTCAGAGCAGCTGTTACGCTCAAAGCTCTCGAGTGTGTCTGCCGGCCTTGAAACGCTCAACATCCTCGGCTTTTATTAGTGAAGGGAGGCAGCGTGTTTCTGATTCTGTACCAGTGTTTTAAAATACCAACAGCCTCAGTCTGGAGCCTCCCACAGCAGGGCTCATTAAGGATTCAGGAGAGGAGGCTGTGCGGGTGAGAGAGAGGGGGGAGGAGGATATAAAGGGAGTTTTAGCACTAAACAGGCCTTGAGTATATCTCACACACACACACACACACACACCCTCTCTTGCCTCACCCCTTATCCAATCACACTTAAGCGTGATGATACTGTCCATTAGCATTGACTGGCTTTGCTGATGTTAGCACAAAGCATGGTGCACGCATATACCGTACGCGCGCGCACACACACACACACACACACACACACACACACACACACTGCCTCACCTCTCCCCTTGAGAGATTCATTAGCAGATCACAGCGGCCGACTTCGACATTCTGGATGTTAGAACGCAGAGAGAGACATGACGAGACACAGGAAGTAGTTTCAGGGTGAAACAGAGCGTGTCAGGATGTGAACACGAGCGGAGGAGATGCTCGAAAATGTCCCCATTTAACCCCAAAAACCAACGACGGTGATTTTCATCCACTCGATGAATAAATATGTGGTCATTTCCAAGTATTTTTTTTTTGGTGTGTCTTCACTGGACGAGACTCACTTGGACCAAAGGACACGTTCCCAGTTTCATTATTTATTTTTTCTTAATGATTCACTTTTTTTTTTTCAGATTAATTTTGGAGCCTTTTTATAGGATCATGATACATTTTTCATTGTATAGGGGGAACTATAAGACGAATGCTTCAGTTTGCCAAATTTGCCATGTATTGTTGTCCTTCATTATATTTTGATGGAAAGTCTGTTTTTTGAGGCATCGGGTAAAATAAGCCTAACGTTCGTGACTACAAGGGTAACCATGCTGAACCCAACAGTGACTCCATCTTTACCAACTTCAGAAGTTGACCAAAAGCACAGAGACAGAATAAAGAGTGAAGGGTGAGCAAACCAAATAAGCAGGAAGGACAGAACAAGCTGATCTAAGCAGACGTTTTTAGTTAAATCCGAAGTGAACTTAAGTGAAATACTGATAAGGAGCTAAGGAAAAGTTTAAAGTCTTCCAGAAAGGCAGTGTGAAAGTATAAACGTCTCCAAACTTTCCTAATTTGGAGCACTTTCCCACCTGAATCCACACCTCCGAGTAGATAAGTCATTTATGAATGCAGCAAAAGTCTCCCATCTGAGCACCTACACGGCTGAGCTCATTTGCATTTGCACAGAATAATACCCGACTGTGCAGTGTTTCTGCATCTAATGACCCTCCAAACTCACTGATCTATCGCTCAAACCGGAATTCACTGGATTGTGTTTCTTTGTCTCAGCAGTACCAGAGGAAACATTAGCAGTTCGGTCCATTAAGAGAGGGGCTGTTCCCCCCCGAATGTTAACTGCTGCTAAAGCCAAAGTGAGCGCCGAGGTCAGAGGCGCCGGTGTTCGGGTCGCTTTCCCGTTTCAGTTCCACTTCCGTCATTTACTCCCCCCTGCTGATGCTCTGAAATGGGATTTCAAGCCGGCGCACAAAGCAGCGAATGACTGCTGGCAGACACTGGAGGCAAACTTATAATACACTTACACGCTGTAATGTACTTGGACTCGCACACGCAGCTAATATGGTGGGGGCACGTGCGTGTGCTCGCTGCAGGTTTTTACTCATGCACGCACAAAAAAGCATTTGTGACTCACAAACACGTGACGGCCGTGATTGTGAGGAATCATTTCCATCCTTGTTGCTGTAAGCGCATCCACATCCCACTGTGTGTGTGTGTGTTGCCATGGTGACAGGTGAAGTTATTGCCGTATGTGCTCTTAGTGATGTTAATTCAACTAATATGGCTGAGTGGAGACCAACAACTAGTCTGCCAACGAAGGGAGGGAGGGCGAGCGAGAGAGGATCAGTCTGAATGATATCACAAAGAGAGAGAGAGAAAATGAGAGAGCGAGGAAGGCGATGTATAAAAAAGGGGATGAATGAAAGAGTGGTAACAAGGTAGTGAAAGGAAGGATGTGAAAAGGTGGGAAAGAGTCCAGACTTCAGCGTCAGTTCCTGCAGGTGTTTAAAAAAACAAAAAAACAACACCCCTGAGAGCACAAAATGTCAGATCTGCTCCATCCATCCACCGTCAAACACAAGTGCAAATACTACAAGTACTCACATCAAAACTACAAGTAAAATATACATACGTGTATTAAAAATAGGACAAGCTTTGACTTGATTGACATGATAATATCATTTGGAAGAGCTTTCCAAAAGGCATGTATTGTCATTTTCTTATTTTCTATCCATTATATTAC